>NC_137926.1:26600053-26667553 GCF_963457725.1 Sprattus sprattus
AAATAATCAAAGTTCCCCCTCCATAATCAATCCAAAATTATCACACACTTATTTCAAATAAACTAAATACTTTCTCTACAGTTGTATTATAATGTGTTGGAGAGCAAATTAGCTTCTTCATTTGACATTTCTAAACACTGGTTAAGACAAATGAGTGATAGCTTTTGCTTTTGTATAGCTCACAGTGATGTACTGGATCCATATACCTCCATAACTTGATAACTGCATTAGCTTGGGAGGAATAAGGGATGCATTCAAGATTCAACTAAACTTGTATTGGCTATTTGACTACATTTGACACATTAGTGGACAAACAAGTTAGACATTCAAGTTTCATATTTAAAAATGAATCATGCTAACTTAAGTCACATAATGATATCTGATCAGATATTTATGCCACTCAACTCAGTAGTCTGATCACTGTTGTTGTCAATTTGAGTTTTAAGCTCTTGACTGAGGCAGGTACAATGTCATGCAGATGAAGGATGGAATACTTTGAAAACCAAGATGTGATAAAGTGAAGGAAATACATATTTGTCTTTGAAGAGGACAGATGCAGACTAAGTGTTACATATACAGAAACTTTCACATTTCATAATCTCTGATAAGGTATTTTATATAAAAGGGAGTTGTCGGGAACATGTGAATTGAGAAAGAAATGCACTTGCCAGCCTTATTTTTGATATGGAGAATTCCGAACTTTCAGTGCCAAAACAGCGCTCACGCAGCACTTAAACAGTTATTTCAGGGCCAGTGGCCTGGTCGAGGACCTTTTTTTTTTTTTTTTGCTGTGTGCTTCCATGTGACATCAATTGAGGGATTAAGTGTAATTCAATAAGCGATCGAAGGGCAGTGCGCGTGAGTTTGAGGCGTAAAGCAGGGAGCACGGCTGAGTGAGCCCTTTGTTTGTGACCCCCAGCTTTGGCTGCTACCTCAAGGCCCAAATCATGAGGCCTGCTGGGCAACTGGCCAGTGGCCAGACTGCACCTAAATGACTCAGTCCCATCGTGACCAGTCTCTGGAACCACACGTACAGTTCTCGCTTCAGCTGGATCCACGGCCACTCAGCTGTTGGGCCTATGATCAGTGCCTGTTGATCAGCGTCTGAATGACAACAGCCGAATGATATTCCTTGGGGAATGTTAGTGGCTTGGTATTTCCACAAACATTCATCCTCGCAACCATTATGGGTTTTCCCCCTCAGGCCCTATGCGCTGTGATCTCTGCATCATAATAAGTGACATGTTTGAGGCCAGGGAAGGCTCCAGTCATTGAAAGGCCTGGGAAGATTATAGGAGCTTTAAAATGCAATTCTCTTCACCACCGACGCAGACAGGACCTCTACCATAGGAATGTATAGTATAATTATTATGTATTATTTAGTATGAGCTCAGCCCATTATAAGGCAGTGCAGCCAAACAGGCAAAGACTGAAGCATGGGTCTCAGGCTACTTTACTGAACACCCGCAATCTATGAGAGAACTCAGAACAGAGGAGACTAGTGAGTCCATATGGAGCCAGACGGAGATATATATATTTGCATGAAATTCAAAGTAGTGGCTAGTCAACAGATTTCAAGATATGGTGAAATGACTCTGATGATATTCTCTTGATAATTCATTGTGTTAGTCTAGAACTTTTTTAAGTTGACTGCCCCTAATGTGAGAAACAAAACAATTGGTCAGTTAAACATGGCAAAAAATGATAACAAGCCCATTATAAGCTATGACCAAAATACTCCAGCAAAACAAATAGGGAAGAAAACAAACACACATAATAATAAAAGCCAGATTGCCCTCAAAGAGCATGAACATTATCTCACTTTATTATTTTTTTTCCCCCAGGATTTTATTGATACATCTCTCAACGCCTGAAAGTTTCCAAACACTGCTTGCTCTGGAAAAGCTGAATGTTGGACACCATTAGCCTTTTTTAGGGTACACTCATAGTGCTCTCCTGCTGTTTACCATGGAGTCTCCAGGCAGGGCATCGTTACAAGGCTCTGGACAAATGATTGTAGCTCTCCTCTCTGTAGCCTAAATATAAAACTTGGAGTCCCTCCATCATTCCCGGAGTAATCTAATGCTATTGAGTGCTGCCGTAATTCATGATAAAAAAAACTGTGCCGACCAATACCACCCATCCCTTGGTTTCAATGTAAATGTGCACAACGGTCATTGTCATCTCTATGGAATTTTGACGGAAGAATTCTATATTGGCGCGGGCCTCGGGTATTGGCACAATTAAACGCAAGGAGTTTTGGGGGTGATTGACTGACGGGGTTAAACACTAAATCACTGTGGACATAAACTGGCTTATGTCAGTGCGCAGGGGTGAGCAGGACACGATGTATCAGTCTCCCTGCGCTAGCCACCCTCAGCCATCTGAATGAAGACAAGGCACTTGTTCAACAAGTGTCCTCCCAAAATTAACCCGGGCAGCATGATTCTGATTACGGCCCATATGAAAGAGGCTCTTTCTTGTCTCCCAGGACATTCCAAGGCATTAGATGGCATGAGAAGGCTCCTCTGTTCTCTCCTCTCCGCGACCTCAGGCCCAGGGGTCAGTGATGTCGCAGTACCTGGAGCAGAGAGGGGAGGCCTGGGTCCATATGATCCCATCAGTACAAACATGCAACTCGGGTAGGGTAAACAGACAGAGGCCACTCAGCAGTCAGACAAAACAACAGAACCAACACGCAGGTGTGGAACACATGCAAGAGCCGCTCTTTCAGCAATGGATGGGAGATTGACCTTGCACCTCAAAACTATGTTCAGCTAAATAGATATAGATATATAAATCTAAATGCACATATAGACGAGGTGAGACCAAAATGATTATCTACATCGTAGTTATCTGTATACTTCTTAGTTCCTTTTCAACCTCTCTGACCGTTGTACTTGTTTGAGAAGAGAGAATACTACAGCGAATTATATATACAAGGGGAGGCTGTTTTTGTGTTTGTTTTAGAGTGCTATTATGTCTAATTGCTGACTGTGTTGTCATTAACTGGGAGCAACACCACTTTACAGACGTAAATAAGTACGTGAGAGAGTTTAACAGATCCAATTAAAATCTCCGCAGGAAAAAACAAACAACCATCTGAACATCTGTGGCTTCACGCAAATGGCCTATCTCATCTCCAAAGAAACACTTTGTCTTGGATTTGCTCAGTCACAAAGTGTTTTACACTACCACAATACTTACAGTTATAATACACCTTCTAATATCCTCACTTTTCCTCACTTTAGAAAGTAATCCAAACATGAAGCAAACTGTACATCACTCTAAATACTTTAAACCTGAGGGAACAGGGATTGCTATTGCTGCCAGGCACTCACAATGTACCTCCAGGGGGGCACAGTGTCTCATGATGATGAAAAGACAAATCAAAAATAGAAATAATTCAGGGACATACATTTGCCTAATGTAAAATGATAATGGTAGACCTGCCTTATAGCAGCCTGGCTGCATACCTGAAATGAATATTAATACAGTTTAATGTAAATTGAATGACTATTAATTAAACACTGGTGATAGTTCCACTTTTGGGTAAGTTGGGAAATGCTGAGTTGTTTGACTGACTGATCTGCCCCGGATGGGCATACATTTCCTGTTTCCCCCAGACAGGAGACCCCATCACTAATCTGATTAGCTCAAGCCCTGGAGGTGGATTGTGAAGGATGGTGGTCACCCTGGCAGTGAAGAAAGTTCCCTGGACTGTTTCTAATAAAGCTGGAATCTGCATTACTTTTTATTTCTCTTGAATTTGGGTTAAAGATTTATTCAGGTTTGATAATGATCTATAGTAGATATTCCAAAAGTGTTGGGGTTTCATATAGAGCTCAAATATTGAAAATCATTGGGTGCACTTCAGTCCAAAAAGTTACACATAATTGTCTGTCCATAGACTGTCAGTGGCAAGAATGTTATATTTCTGGACCTCGCGTTTTTTAAACGACGTCAGAGACTCCTGTGCCTCAGATAGCAGAAGCCTGTGTGACAGTCACTGAAAGAATCCCCAGACCAATCTTCTGGAAGTCTCCTCCTCATACGTCTATGGTGGGCTACCAGTAGCTACATACATTGTGGTGTCAGCAGCCTCTCTACGGTATGGAGATAACCCTAACTAACAACTTCCTGCTGACAGGTCCTTTCCACACAACTGACATGTGAGCCACCATGGACAGCCTCCCTCTTTTTGTCCTGCCATTCTGGTTTTTATCTATACACGTCACTGTAAATCATCATGGAACATCATTTTCTTTGCACTAAAAGTTTAATCAGTGAATTTGAATGACCCTTTCTCGTGCCTTTTTGAGATTTTCAGATGAAATGTGAATGGAGGTGAACACGATATGTGGTCACTGTATGTAACTATCTCACTATCTGAGATTTGTCGACTGGTCACAGCCTCAACCTTTGACCAGTGATGAGTTTCTCTTGCGCCTCCCGTCTGATCAAGTCTCTAGCCCTGGGGTAAGAGGTCATCCCTGTGGCTATTGGATGCCTATCTGGGAGGGTCTGGGACTATCGTCTTGCGCTACAAGCCAAACACGGGAGAAGAAACTTGTTAGTCAGGTTGGCCACCCTCAGCACAGTCACTCAGAACCTGCCGCTGAGCCACAGAGACAGAGAGCAGCCAGGGAGAAAAAAAATCCTGGGATCAAGGTTCCCTCTATGAAAACATAGCAGGGTTATGGGTCACCCTGTGAGATCACACCGACCTTTTATCCCAAAGAAGCTCATTTGAGGGGAATGTGGAGCGTTGTCTGTCCGTGGAGGCGTGCTGGATAGGCTCTGTTTGGCCATGCTGAACTCTAATTGAGAGGCCTGCTCCTCTGGCCCCAAGTCTCCCTCCCCGCCCTGACTCTCTGATACCCAGTGGATCCTTCGGCCCTCCACTGCTGTGGGAAGATCAGGCCAGGTCAGCACACAAGTAGGCTTAAGTTACAGTCCAAACACATAGGAAGAACTGCATTAAATGAAGTAAGAGGAACAACCAGGGACACAGAGTGCATTTGCGTGTTTGTTTGTAGCTCTTACCTTGCCTGTTGGGGACTCTCTGAAAGTGGTTTATGTCTGGGGACTTGAATGGTCAGTGTGGGTGTTAGTGATAAGTTGAGATGAGCATGAACTCGTACAGTCTCCACTGAATAATAGAGCAACACAGACCCAGATCCAAGAACCAACTACATCCAAGACTGGAAAACATAGTCTCACCTGTAAATGTCTATGCCTATATGAATTACGTATGATAGCACAGTACTTGAATGTGAGAATAGCACATACGTACAGTAGATACCCAGAAAACATAAGCACACATATCAATACAGTGAACACATAACATGTGGCATGCACGCACACACACACACACACACACACACACACACACACACACACACACACACACACACACACACACACACACACACACACAGGCACATACACACACACACACACACACACACACACACACACAGGCACATACACACACACACACACACACACAAACACACGCACATACACACACAGTGTGACTAAAAACTTAGGGGAGCACACAGCGAGAGAGAAAGAGAGGATGAACCCTATCTAGCCACATAAGTCTTGCAATAAAAAAAAGATCAGAATGACGACACAGAAAAATTCAGTTTGGCTTCAGTTTGATAAATGTGTTATGTATGTATTGTTTTCTGATAAAACTTAACAGTTTTTCAGAAAAGAGATTCACAGTCAAGATCACATGACATTCGTAACAGCCCAAAGTTAACATTTTGTGATGTCTTGTAGACTTTTTCTCTGTTTTCTTCCAGTCTAAAAACAGACATAATTGTACCCTGCATTTCCTTGGAGGAAATGATATGCATGTACATTACAGTAAGGGGCCTTCCTTAAAATGTTCAAATCCTTACAGGAAAATTGAAGACATGTTTACAAATAACCTTTTCTGCAAACTAAGCATTCCTTAGTACTTAGCAAATTATATTTATAAAATTGACTTTATAAAGCTATGAACTTTTGACAAGCATGAAAAAAAAAAAATCACTCAATTGAGTCTGGGGATTTCTAGTATTTTTTTCTGCTGATTCCTCCAAAAATGAAACCCATTATAGAGATAAGAAGCAATTCAGAGACATACAAACTAAATGATTATACATTATAGTGATTTTGAGGGACAGGTGTTTAATCATTTTCAAACTTCTCCACTGAAGCCAATAAGCTGGTTTACAAAAATGTTTTGATGGAAGATGTTACACTGGAGGTTTTGTCAAATTATGAGCTCAAAACAATTTTGTATTATAAATCCTTGTATTATAAAATGCTGTGAAAAGACATCCTCACCCTGAACCTTGAATTCATGTCCACCAAACCCCCGTCACTGCTTCACAGCGCAAGTGAGCTGAGTTTCCCTCAGTGGTCAATTAACACGTGAGCAAATAGTTTAAACTAAAACAAACAGCCGCTCTAAGGTAATGGCAAGGAAGGGGTTATACTGTACATTCACACATCCACTTTGATGATTTCTGGTGAGTGGGAAGGCAAATACAGATGACAAGACCTCAATTTGTTGCACATGCAGCCCCCTCCTCCCCCCTCTCTCATCATTTTACTGAGCCTCTTAGTGGGGTGTGCTCTGAATTTAATGAAGCTCGATGATTTCCCCAACAGATCATATCACTGTAGGGATTGTTCAACTTGAGCGTGCCTGCCAGAACCTCACCCACATATGGGAAAAATCTTTTTTTTCCCACAAAGACCTGAGACCTGTCTTCAGCGAGACAAGCAATGCACTGTAGCATGGGAGATCCTGGGACTTAACTAAGTATGATATGAAAATGGTCTTGGTCATTTTTAGTTTTTCGAGTCAGTCAAACTAAGGATTGTGCTTTGGAGGTAAAACATAGAGCATCCCTGTGTGTCTCTCCACCAAAGGATGTTTGACCATGTATGTGAGCTCAGATGCAGACAGAATAGTGCACTTTTCTGTCTCTAGACTTGGCACTGTTTATTGAATTAAAGATCAGTACAACCACTGGCTCTTTTCTTCTCCCCCCCCCCCCCCCCCCCCCAGCACCCCGTCCCTGTTTAATTTGATCAGAGAATCTGCTGACGCAGTCTGTGCCCAACTCATGTGAAACCAATTTCAGCTCCACATAAGAATCGGCATATAGGGCAGTGAGAGGGCCCTTTCTGAGAGAGGAGAGTGGGATGGCTCCCACAGGCCCCTCCGGACAGGCCCATCCCTGTGAAAAAAAGCACCCCGGGCAAGCTCTGTGTGCTCCGTGTAAGTATAAGTCACTTACATCTTACGGGCCATCAGCTTGTAATAGACACGTCCTTCCTGTGAGGAAATAGATACTGATGAATAATGGTACGAAAGGGCCCCTAAAGGCGGGAAATTAAGCTCTGGTGTGGCCCGCAGCTCAAACATGGGCTGCTGTGGATGGTTGAGATGCAAATTGGAAAAATCACAGAATGACCTCAGTGTCGTCAACTAAAGGCGCACAGGGTGGGCGATTGTGATGACACACAACACACAGTCAAAGATGACAAAGTAATGAGCATCGCTGAGCAACATTCGCTTTGGGATGCAGATAAACAAGCCTGGAATGCCCTGTGTAATGTCTCAGTGTCTGGTTACCAGAGTGAGGCATCAACACTGTAGCTAGGGCGGCTACTTATCAGTTTGCCAGACGGAGGCACTCCAGTTCAAAGCAATGTCCTCAATGAGTCTGGGTAACCCAAATGCATGGCACTCTGGTTATTCAGAATACTTGTACATTAACTATATATTATTAAATGGATAGTTTGTAATAAATTGCCACATTACTTGAAGAGTATTCATGTAAGTTCACTTTGTTGAATTTACACAATAAAATTCACTTTTGTTGAAGTAATATTTAATGTCAACTCAAAGAGACTTATACAGACTTTTCACATATACAGACTTATACAGACTTTTCACATGTTTGTTTGTTTAATGTTTAATTTAAAATCACCCTTAATTTGAAAACACCATACAAATTATTTAAACCATTAAAGTTTCATGGAAATCCAGTTTCGTCAGCAATATGTACTGTATGTGTCCGTCTGTCAGTGTGTCAGTCTGTCAGTACTCAATATCCATTTCATAATTGAAATTGAATTCAGCCAAAATGATTGCTTTATTGTGTAAATGATAACAGGATTATTCAAGCAAAAGCAACTCCTTAAGCGGGTAGATTTACCGGAAAACACAGTTTTGACTTTATCCCTGTAGATAGATTAACCTAATCTGTGTTTATAAAGCAAAGACTTAAAGCCGTAAAGCAGTCAGATGTATTAATTTCTGTTGATGGGCTGCTTTTCACATGAAGTCAAGAAATATTCTACTGAAGAATTTATATGAATGAACCTAAAATTCTATATTGTTACACTTGTGTTTACATGTTGTCTACTAGATTATGGTTTGATTAATTTACAGTTCCAAAGCCTAAATCATTATATGACCCTCACATTTACTCAGTCCCGTCATGCTGTGCCTATAACAAACATTATCGTTTCGTTCTTGAAAGAGACAGAAATGTGCCATAGAGTTCATTGTGTGATTGCACCCTAGAGATGAATTTCAAGTCAGCACAGTAAATGTTTAATGTGATCCCAAAATATCATTAGTAACACAATGGTTCTTAAGGATACATATATGAATACAATTTCCCTGAGACCATGCACATGTCAAGAGACTAAAATGCTTTTGTCACGATTTCAGCGAATGCCTCAAACATAGTGTCAAAGTAGGAACTGTCAAAGCCCTAATACTTTTTCGCTCAAATTAGGATGTGACCTCTTCACTGATATCGGCTTCTTGTATTGCTTCCAATGGTGCTCATTTTTGAAGACAAACTGACAGACAGTTGTAGCTGCTCATGTAGACCAGTAGAACTAAGAAGGCCAAGACAGTACTCAAGTGCAGTATGATATACTCACAAAGTTAAGTAAAAACCCAGTAAAAGCCAGACCCAAATGTCTGACTGATTCCATCAGAGCTGACAGATATAGCCTCTCAGCACAGTCTCTGTGTTGGGCCCAGACTAAAGGGCTATTTGTTAAAGTTCAGCTGGTATTTCACAAATTCTCAGAATTCCTTTAATTAGCCAGAAAATAGGGACTGAGGCTGGCCTGGCTTCACAGGGTCCAGGTCCATCTCACATTTTCAATTCGCTCTGTTGTCACATTGGCATTAAAGGGAACATTTTTCTCAATTTCTCCATCTCTCTCTCCCTCTCTATCTATCTGCCTCTTTCTCTTTATCTCCTTCTCTCTCTCTCTCAGTGACTGAGGACAGTGTTATGAAGGGCAGCAATGGAGTGGTGTCTGATAAATAACTTCAGATTAGGCTTTTAATCTATTTGATAATGTTTTACTATATGAGTACACCGTGGCACCATCTATTCCAGAGAAGAAAAAATGTAATTTGTAATGTAAATTGATTTAAATAATAATAATAATGATACTCATGCTAGGTCTAGCCATAAAATATCTGTGCCTAAAAACATGTACCAATTGTAAGCTTTTTAGACGTAGTTTGGTTTGCATCCTTGTAAAAGCTTCTCAAAGCAGTAACGCCTGTAGCACCTCCTGTACTTTCTAAAACCACTAGCTTGAGTCAAAGCTTGTGTTAGGTCAGTCCAAATAGTGTTGCAAAAATACCTCAACACGAGACAGGAAAGGCAAATGTACGCCCTTTGAAGAAAGCATTTGTTTAAAATGTCATGGTTGAATGACATACAGATCTGTGGTGACTCGGCTCTGCCCTATGGCAGTAGTATGCTTTGTGTTAACTCTCTCTCTCTTTCTCTCTTTCTCTCTCTCTCTCTCTCTCTCTCTCTCTCTCTCTCTCTTTCCCTCTGTATGTGTGACTCTCTACTCTGTATATGTGTGTGTGGTTAGTATGTAACTGTAGAGAGAGACTGAGACAGATTAAGAGACGTTGCTTCAAGGACTTATAGGACCTTGGAGCAGGGAAGAAAGTCAAAGCAGACATATACAGCAGGACTGGAAGTTTCTCAAGGCATCTCAGGTCTCTTAGACACATTTGCTCTGTGATAATACTGTTTCTAAAGTGCATAATGTAAACACTCAATATGTCACTTCCTTGTTATGAAAAGGTCTTTTATTTACATATTTTACCCAATCTCATGCTGGTGTAATTGCAAAGAAGGGACGCATCAGAGCCTATAATCAACAACCACCTAACACAAGCACTCAATACACTTCTAAGGGTCCAGTCTTTTAGATTTGAATAGTTGTATAAGAAGTCACATTAGGGATAACTTTGAATTACTTTATAAAATGATTTGATGATGTCTTTCTTTTTTACTCTTTCCACAATCGCTTGGAAGGATATGAACCTCAAGATGGAAAATGTATGGCCTCATAATAAATGAGTCTCTTCACACCTCTTTGTGCCGTGTTTATGTTACAGGCATTAAAACCTTGTTTCGTACTTTTGTGAATGAGTTTCCTCTAAGCTAATCATCTGAGTTGAACTGATGTAGAGCAGTGCAGATGAATCCCTCCCTGAAACACTGGATTGTTATTGCAGTCATAGGCCAGAGAAAGACAACTTTGCTCTAGGCAATCGCTCAGTATGCCTATAGCTGGTCTCTGACCTGTTGGAGAAGACTGACATTTGGCTTTGAAACTGATGGGAACAACCTGTCTCTTGGCGCAGCCTTGGTGAATCCCTTTTTATGAGTTGAAATAAAAGTACAACTTCTGTATGCAACAATACAGTATGTAAGGACAGTTCTTATACTCTGCAGTTTTCCGTAAGTTTCCGTAAGACCGCAAAGGATGGAGTTTCCTTTGGAAAAAAAGACGTTTTATTCCCTTTTACACACATTTTGGTCAAATCAGCCATAACAGTAAAAAAAAACTATGGGGATTATTTTATAATGCTTTTTAGAATTTGCTAAAACAAAATCAAAATGGAGTGTTTGAAAAGATTGAACATTTAGCTCCATTTGCACTTTTTCAGGCTTTAAATCCACATACAACGAATTGATTTTCAGTGTTGCACTGTGATCTTTTAACATCAGGTACACTCATCATAGAAGCAAAAAGAGAACTGTGTACCTTTACTGCCAAATCTGTCTCATTATGTTGGCTGGGGGAAACACTACATTTAACTGGTGTGCAGCAATTATAGAAAAACAACATACATTCAAAGCCTCATTAATGAATACCTGCACAGCATGAGAGGTGCCAGTGGTAATACCAGTGACTTTGCTGTGGGCAAGGGACCAGCCATTTTCAGATTTTTCTTTCACTACAAACCTTTTGGGCTCTATATCTGATATTTGACCAAAGCATTTCTTCCCAAATGGGCTTATATGGAGCTCCATTCTAATGACTCCACCTCCTTAAAATGAATTCTCCATAAATAAATAACAAAAGGAACAAATAAACAAAAGATCAGTGATCAGAGGCATATGGGCTTGTGTGTTATTACTTCAAATAAATGAGTTTCGTGTGCTAACAAAACACACTATATTTGTTTGCATTTAAGAAGGCTGTTTTATTTGTGTCTTGTGGATTACAAGAATGAGATGAGGTTATATTGATTTGATGGAAAACATAAAGAAGACACATCAGTGACCTTGCCTTAATATGCTATTGTATATAATATACATATATAATATGAGACATTTTAAAAATGCCTTGTTTCAATTATATAATATCAGTAAATTATATTGTAACCAGAATCTTGCATAATCTCTGACACCATTCAGATTAGCAGTAAAATTGCCCATATTCTGTTAAAGACAAAACAAAACAATTTATTGCTTCAATTCCGATGTGAAATGAACTAAATATTGCTATCGTCTATGTATAATGAACAACACATATCGCAAACAGTAAGCAATCTTTGGCCTGGTTTCCCAAAAGCATCGTAAACCTAGATTGCCTAGTTCGTAATATCTTTCAGGAATCATCTTACATTTTCGGAATCTTTCCGAAACCATCATAACTTAAGAAGGCTACTAGCATACTTGAAATCACTCTTATGTAGGTGTGCTCCGGAGTTGTCATAGATGGCTAATTACAACTAACAATAAATTAATCAATGTTATTGCAACGGTGCATTTTCGTCTTGTATAAATATATAGGCTACTTATTTCCCGCACATCCTCAAAATCCTTCTTCAAGGATACCTAAATGCGAACTTGCTCGAGCAGCATGCCACTCACTGTATGCCACTTACAAGTGACAAATAACAGGCTGATGTTCGACGTATTGAGTGTAGGCCTATGCAACAAACAAATCTGAATACGGTGTAATATTATAATTTGTATCATTAGCATTGTGTGTGTGTGTGTGTCATCAGGCCTACTCGGAAAAGCTTTATTTTTTGTATTCTTAAGTTAGACATGCAGATGTTTAAGTTTATTCAATCAATCAATCAATTAGCATGTAGGGGCTACGAAGTTCAAAAGGCAGCTGTGACGTCACCCGATATCACCTAATTAGGTGATATTTCAGCACTGTTTACATGGACAGCGTTCGTTCAGTAGGCTACTATTACTAGGTCAAGCACTTTTTGCGTTAAGTTCTTTTTAGGAAGCGCGTATAAAAAAAGATTAAGGAACGTTTGTGGAATCACTGCAGAGAACACTCGTAACCACTTCGTTTTTTCAATCCATCATTATTTGAAAACCCGTTCCTGGTTAAGGCTGCCCAGTATTGTAGTAAAAATATACAAAGTAACAGATGTAATGGAGAATGTAAAGAAACACAGCTGCCATGTTCAATGAAAACTCCTGACCACCCCCGGTTGTTTTCCCTCCTCTGATTTAGCCCAGTGACAAATGAAATGAGAACCTGACCTGATTGAATCTGCTACAGCACAATTTAAAGGGACAACCGTCCACTAACACGTGTGCAGCTTTCCTAAAGAAGATAGCAGTATCTTCCAAGCCCATGTTCCATCATTTTCAGACAACGCTCCTCATTGGAGAAATTGGTCTAGCCCAGCAAACTAATAATGACATATGGGATAGCCTAGTCTTTTCAGTTTGTAACACAATATAGCCTAATAATGAAACTGATGATATCGTGGCATCACATATCATCAGGCTAGAAATAACGGCTGTGTCCACTTGATACCGTTGAAAACACTTTTTGCATACAAATGTCAGTGTGTGTGTGTGTGTGTGTGTGTGTGTGTATATATATATATATATACACACATAAGAGTGGCAATAGGGGTGTTTTGTTGTAAATACAGATTACAAGATAATATACTCAACTAATAGCCAAATGCAGGTTTATGTAAAAATATAAAAATCAAAACATAAAGTTATCAGGATACTTCATTCATACACTGCTTGAATAAACATCGATTAGATAAATAAAACACAAGTTAAATTCACTGAAAGCATACAATTGGTTGAGAAATACAGCAACCCACGGTATCCTACTAAATTAATTACTAATAATTATTCCATTTTATTAAGTCTCTTGGTGGACTGTTCAACCTATTAGACGCGGTATTTTCGACCATTTATTGGAGCAAGCACTCCAATTGGTTCACTACTCATTAGAGCACCTTAATAATAATGAAAATTATAAGAAACTGAAAGGACAATGGCGTTAGGGAAACTGACTGTTTATTACTTGTTGTGAAATCGGACTTTTCCCTATAATGTAGCCTTATTGAAGACGAGCAATTTGTAGACGGTTTCATCTCTGCAAATAATTTCGGCAGTCTTTCTATAGCTGTGCCCAATCACACACTGGTATTCTGACCGTGGTACCAATAATAAAACTAAACATATATGCGAGTCTTTTATAATTGTGTGATAATTCATAGTAGTAAATGCAAGCAAAAATGGCAGTGCATATATTAATGTCAAGAAAAGTAGGCTATTTTTTTTACTTTCCAGTCAACACAACAAATGTCAGAATGCAATGCCTTTGTCAGTCAACGCCATCCGTTTAACACCTGTTGGTCTATATGGATTTAAAAGTGCTGCGCTGTTGTGCTTTTTTGATGGTTTATTACGTTTGTGCCAGGTTTTAAAAATCATTCAAAATATGAAAGACCCACGTTGGTGGCTCTTCATCAGTAGACACTATGGGTGCATTAACGAGAGACGCCTACACGCAAACTGCATTGTTAAGTGGTGTTTGCGGATTGTGTTAAAAAAGGAAAGCTGCACAAGATTTTGAAAACAACGCCAAATGTATAACATTGATACCGCTTTCAAACAAGTTAATGGCCTATGAAACAGATGTAGGATTTGAGTTAACTTTTGACAGTGGATGAAAAAAACAGTCACATCCAAATGTCGATAAAGTCGACTCCTGACTTCTGTACAAGTTTATTTTTACACATGCAGGCTCAGAATCTCAGAACGATTATGCGCGCCCTCCCACTCCAAGTTCTGTCAGTTATATATTCAGTCTTAATCGCATTAATGTCATGTGTTGTGTGTCCCACGTGTTTGTGGAAAAAATAGTGTCCCTCTTTTCCTGTGTGCAATGGCCTAACCTCCCTATTTATCGCATCTAAGTTACACAGCAACATTGCGTGAAGACTTCATTCAGTTCTGAGTATATTGAATAGTATGGTAGGGGCCGTACGAGCAGCATCCTCTGTAGACACGCATTTTGTTACCCCACTAAACCTTAAGGGGGCTTTTTAGCATTTGCTCAGCCTAGTCTCTGGAAAACATCTGAATCATTTTTAACCAACTCCAGCTGCCTCTCTAGTGTGGGTGTGTTTGTGCGTTCGTGTGTGAATCCATGCGAGTGCGTGGTTGTCTGTGCATGAGCGTGTGAGGCGTTCTTCGGGAAAGACAGAAAAAAAAGTTTGGACGTACTTGCTACCAGCTTTTTTAGGAATGAACGCAGATACGTGCGTTTCATATTGCGATATGACATCCATGGATTCATATTATAACCCGTCCTCGGCGCAAGGTAGGGATCAGCAGGCCAATCCTTTCAGGACATTCCAGCCAAGTGACACCAAATACAGCCCCACTTTCCTCCCCAGCAAAGGTCAAGCTTACGGGGAGAAGTCGCGGAGTCCTTTCCAACAGGAGTGCCAGTCATTGGATGCGCCCGGTGGGGAAGGCACCTTTAACAAATACCACCTCTTCATGCAGAGACCTACTTGCAAAACACCCCCCGAAGGCAACAAACTCCACCAGGACAGCGGACACAACGGCGCACTCATCTCCTGTTATGGTAAGCTCCTCCAGTCTGCTTCCCAAGTAAGACTGCCTTGATATTGGGTTATTATACTAATTATTTGTTTGTGAGAGTTTGTTTATTGTAAGATAGTCTGTCTCGAAATGGTAAGGGCTTCTCTCACAAGTAATCCGTCCTGCAACTTTTTTCCGATTTCGTAGTAGTAGGTTGTCATTACGTTGGCTGTCATTCACTCGCTGCATCTAATCATATTTGGTTTATTGTACAACCTCATTTAGTCATCAAAACAATTAACGCTATGTGGACGACATAATTTACTTCATAATTGACGTTTCTCTTCAACAATGAAATTGAATTAAGTAATGCGATAATATGGATTACAATCCTCATTATTGGAAATGAATCAGACAATTGAATTAACAAGTTTGCAGATAGTAATAGAAACTCTATACGTCGGTGTGGTAACAAGTGAAACAGGCTTACCCTTTAATTTAAGCCATTATCTTTAATCTAAGATATTAAAACACCCCTCGAAATAGAATCGCGATAGTGTTGTTTATATAATAGTTTACACTCACCATGAGCCACTGTTGAATTTTTTAACAACTTGGCTGTTTATCCGTTTTGTTTCGCCCATCCCACTTAAGTCTTTTGGTATGGCGCCGTATTTTACGTGCGGTGTGTCCACGTTCCTACCACAGCAATAACGCCAATGGACATTGATGTATCACGGCAGTGTATGTTGTTTATAAATTATCTAATTTGTGCAATGTCTAACAATGATCGTTCAGAGATTATATCTGTACCACATTCGCCCATTCTTTTTGTCCTGTAGTTTTATAAATGACACATGTCCGCTGACAGAACGAAGAGGGCCAAAGGTGAATAGGCCAAGGACGGGTATAGCCGAATCTGAAATGGCCCATGTACAGAGAAAAGCGTTGCCACAGAAGATGATATCTTTTGGTTACGAAAGAAAACGGCAAGTCCTCTCGACCAACTGGTCAGTTGGGGGGCCAAAAGTGCATGAAAATCCTATGTCGTGGTCGTACAATCAAGCGGTAATGTAAAACACAATGCTTTAGTTTGTCCGCCAGTCTAACAGAAAAGTATAGCCTACTTTGCGAAATGTCGCAATTTTAGTAATATGGCATTACTTAGTAGCCTACTGAAATAGTATAAATCCTGACAAGATAAACCAGACTGTCCGTAACCTAGCAAAGGTCAAGGTCCTATGTAGGCTAGTAAGGCTTGCTGCTACTGATTTGACGTGGTGCAAATATATCATCAAACTAAGTGGACAGCAGTGCTGTTTAACACACTAAAATTCACATTCATTTCAACCAGCATATAGGCTCCTGGTCTAAAATTAATGTAAACAGGGAAACATATGGAAATATTATAAATATAGATGTAAATAAATAGAATGATCACCAACACCAATTTGATGTTTTAATTTGTCTATGAGAAATATAATACTATTTGGTAGGTTAAAATGACAAAACGGAGCGAAACTCAATCTAAACAATTCCCCGCAACCTGTCCGTGTTTAATTCATGTAATGGAGAATTCATTTTCAGCTGTTAAACCTTTAATTAATATCAGTGATCATGAATCAATGTAGACTACAGACTAAACTCCTGTATTAGCACACGAGAAAATGTATCTGAGCCATTTTAGGATTCCTTGCTTTCCAAAGGTCTGAGTGTTTTTAAAACCTTTATTTGCGTATAGGCCTACACCAATTGAGCACCGCGACGAATTTAACTGCTTTTCTCAAAAGAGCACTTTTCATATTTAAGTGAAAATATGTACTTAGTCTAAATGAAAGCTACCGTGAAAGAAATGTATATACTCCCGTTTAAATCAAACACCATTTACGTTTGTGTTAGATAATACAATAAGCAGGCCGCTGAAGTCACGAAATTAACAATAAATCATTGGGATTGACAGCATTATGTGCAGTGGGGCTACTCTCGCCTTAAATTATCCATTAGACATGTCCTATCGATGCTGGAAGATGTTGAATATGGTTGTCATCACTTCAGACGAGGCATCTGCTTTGATAGTATAATTATAATTATTATAATTATTATTATTGGGCCTAGTATTAAAGTTGAAGAAGAAAAGAACGACAGGATCGCAGACGCAGTATGAACAAATAGTAAATAGAAATAGTGAGCGTGACACTGCGGTATTTTCATAAACTTTTAATTACCATATAAAGGAAAACCAATCAATTCCTCCTGTCTTGCATCTTCATTTACATGAACTGATGAAGGTACTAAAATGGGTTTTGAAGGCAGACTGTTGTGCAGATGTTATTGACTAGGCCGCGTTTTGATGAACAAATGCGTGACATTTAAAGAGAATGCACGACTCTTATCTTCCCGACTTACTTCATCACTTTTATGGGTGCATGCTGGTTTAAGGGGAAGTTCAAGACAGGAATCCATTTAAAATGTCGAAAAGCGAACTAAGTTTATGGGTTGCCTTTAGCTGCAAACTGAAAACCTATTATTATAACTTTATTGTTGTTGTTGTTTTTGTTATTACCATCAATTATTATTCAGTGGTTGTAGTATTAATTAATTGTAGTAGTAGCATTCTAAAACTATATTTTGTGTTTAGTTTAGAAACAATACATAAACTAAGTTTATATATATATATATATAAATATATATAAAAAAATTAAGGATAAGCCTTATTGTTTTGACTGAAATAGACACTACACACCCATTGATGTCTTATATTACATACACATAATGAAATAATATGTATGGTGTTGTCACTTACATTTTCAACTATCAGTGATTCATTGAGATTCTTAAGCAATAATTAATAATGGATTGTACATTTGTTGGCTTTGTCTTTAGGCTGCTTCTCATAAAATGATAATCAACTCTCCAAACATCTTGTGACACATTGAGAGATTGGTCTAATCATCTATTATTTTGATCACTATTTGTTTACTTTACCTCCTACCATAAGCTCACAACATTGTGCTAAAATCGCAAAAGTGGAGCAAGTCAGCTCTCAACAGCAGGACAGTTGGCAAGCACAATTAGCGATTTGCAGTCATTATAGACAAAACGTCTTCCATGTGGAGCGTTATGTTGTTATATTTTCTGGAGACGGGGGGCGTCAGCCAGATGCATGCATTACATATTTTTAGCGGGGATGGTTGTGCTGGAAGATCGCCAAAGCCTCAAGCATCAACAGGCTTTTTGTAATCTCTGGTCTTGGAGTCACTGTGAGATAAACTATTGCTCAATTGCTAGGCCTAGTCTGAACTCACCCAGTGACACGCACCTGAATTGTGCTCTATATGCCAACGAGGAAGGGCCCAACAAGACGCCAGTTTTGCCTGCGGCTATATTAAGAGATGATGTCGTGCCCGTGGTCAGCACAACCCTGTACAATCCATTGTGGTCCCTCACAGCAGGGGTAACTCTAATGGACAGGAGAAACTCCTCCATTCCACTAATCATTGAAAGCAAATGGGAAGACAAGCTAGACTATAAGGATTAACTATGTGCTGAGCCTCGGTTTTGTACTGCCTGACAAAAGTGGAAACACATTTCTGACAATTATTTGAGAGCTGTAAAATAAGAATAATACAACCACTGGTAAATGTAGCACTTGGCTTGGGAGGTGCAAGTGGGTATTGTGTTCACACTTCTCTTGGAGCTCACCTGCACATCAATTATCCAGGCAAAATGAGGTTCTCATTCACTGGTATTTAGCCAATAACTATTAGGTTTTAGATTTATTTGAAAGAATGCTTAAATATATATGATTATCCCTGATTGATTGGTGCAGCATAGAGCTTGTTAAGTGGAACAGCTTATCTCCAAACTGTCTAGGGGGTGATATTTTAAAATGGTGCCCAGAGGATGAGGCCAGTTTATCTATTTCTTTATCGAACTTCAGATATTGAATAGTTCAGATGAGTGTTTCGAATAAAGACCTAGTATCTTTGTGAAACGGTAACACTGGTGCCAGCCTAATGACTTGGAGCAGGCGGTACAGCCTTGGAAGTTCAGCATGATGGCATGAGAGAGGCAAACAGGGGCAGGAGTCCTACGCAGAGCAGCAGCCTGGACCCGACCACAGCGCTGAATGAAATAAAACTGCTGAGATCGATCAAGTGCTCGGGAGTCGGCAGGAATGCAGGCCAGTATTACAAGAGAAGTCATTATTAATCTGTGGCAGATGTACTAACTCATGCTCCCGAAGACATTATTCATACACGCATAGTGTAGCCCACCCAATACCATAGGGATTCCCTTGAAATGACATGGGGCAACTGGTTTACGTAACCCTGCCTCAAAAATGCTCCCATGTAAATAAACCCAGTCAGAGACGGGCTCTTTAGTCTGAGCTTTCGTTCAAGTGATTGGAGAAACCCGTGCTGGTTCCACAAGACGTTAATGCACCCTTGGTTGACAGACACACCAGTGTGGGTCTGCTCTTTTTTTTATTTTTGGCTGTATGAAAGTGAACATGCATTTTCCCTTACATCACACTACATGGTTGTTCTTTAAAATCAGGAGAAGCGTTTCGACCTGTCACAGTGTTGGAATGAGAGCTAAGAAGGGAGACAGGCGCAGAAACAGGCAAATTCTTACAGAGTTGGAGCATCTCTGGAAATGTTGAGGAGTGCCAGTTTGGCCTTCGGTCAGATGGTGGGAAGGCAAGCTGCAGCTAAACCACCCAGACCCAAACAAGTTACTCCTAATAATATATAAAACTACATACATGAGCGAGAACAAAAACCATGTATCCCTTTATAACCAAGCCACTGAACTGCAAGTAGCACTTCTTGGTTCACAAAGGAATTTCATAGGTTTCCATGTGCATCTCAGTGTGAAGTTAGTTGTCCGCGCACACGTGAGATACGTGTATCTGTTTCCACGGTGTCCTCTTCAAGTTCAGAAAATCATTTCGATTTGGAAGAAAGGAGCATTATACTTCACATATGATCATCAAAAGGCAAGGCATGTTCAAAGGGACACAGAGAGTGGAATACATACTTTTGCCAGCGTGTGAGCTGGAAGAGCTGAACAGAGCACAAGTTCAAAGACATCCTGTCAAAAGGGCATACTGTAAGTATGTGTTTAAAGATCTGGAGGATGATGTCAGTGGTTGTGTATGTGCTGATGACTAACACATTGCGAAAAATGCAACATGGACTCAGAGAGGGTAAATGTATATATGCGAAGGGAAAGGCAAAGAAGGAGAGGAAAGGCAGTAGGAAAAGACGAGGGGTTGAGTGAGTATTTAGGTACAGCATGTTTGTTAATGTATGTCGCTGAATGAGTGTGTTCACGACTGAGAGTATTCACACTGTTACCATTAACAAAGCATGGCACCCGGCCATCACCACTTGACACACATACACACACTTACTCCAAAACAATAACCTTTACATCTTTCTCTTGTTAGTCGGTCATGATTCAAAAGGAATAGTGAGATTTTAGCTTTAGGCTTCTGGCTTCTCAGAGCCCTCGGGTCCAGAAGAGATACACCCCTCTCTCTCCTCCCTCTCTTTGCCAGGGAAAGACTGATTTTTGTAGTTCTAGGTGGTAAACATTGAGATCCTGTCCTCTGGCATTCTTTGTGGGACCCGGAGAAGTTTCCATTCAACCATCCAGCTCCGTTGACTTTCACAGATCTAAATCTTTAAAGCCAATCGGTTTTTCCTCGATGCGTTCTCTTTCAATGGAAGTAGATAAATGATTTGTGTAAAACACATTGAGAAGTATTCTTAAACTCTCCAATAATTGCATGACGCAAAAACAGTAAGCGGCAACGTTTTTAATGACATGATTCAAGTATGGACTGTATACCTGCAACCTATCACCCTGGCACTGATGAAGAAATCCACCTTAATGGGAGCCACAGACGACCTATTGTTCCTCAGAACAGGAACATTAAACACGTGCCGTGGAACATGGCAGTGAGCAGGATTCCTATCACCAGCTCTATTAGTTTCTTTGAATTCTGGAATGCTTTTCGTTGTTAAATATATCACCAAAGCGTACTGGATGAATGCCAGTCATGTTCTGAAACCTGACTTAGTGAGATCTCTATAGGACAGGAGTGTCTTATGAGAGGCAATTTATCACATTCTACAGTTTGACGGAAACACTGCTTGTTTCCCATGGAATCTGCATTCCTGTGCAATCTGTGGGCATAGATCTTCTGCTGGAAACATCTGGGAACTTCAGAACTACCGGTGTCTTGCTCACATACGTTTGACTATAGCAACTTACTTTTACAGCATCTTGTAAGTCTGAGAAAAAGAAACAGCAGAAAGGGCTTTCAGATGGAGTCCTTCCTTGAACATCAATGGACGGGCAAAAAACAGTGTAGCTTGGCAAGGATTTAATGCAATACGACATTCTTGTATGAAGCAATACACACTCTCCCTAGACTAATGGGGATTGACTGACTAGATTACAGGGAGAACAAAATTCTTAACAAAACCTATTTATGAAATCACCAAAGAAAGAGCGGCCGGAATGCTAACGTATTTTCTCAATTTTGCCAGATTATCCAGGGCTGTTCATGCCCCGTTAACAGTCACTGGAGAAAAAAAAACTCGGTTTATATGTGTGTTAAAAACGTCCTTTAATTTTGGAATGGTAGGTCATTAACCCTTCCCAGGCATCTTAGGGGTGCCTAATTTATAGCGTTTCTTTAATTTGCCTTCAGCTGACCCTACCCATCACTCTCCATAAAAGCAAAGGGGACGTCCTGCCGCTTAACAGCCAGTTAAATTACACTTTGATGTTTTGCTCTTGTTTCTTACAGTGATTAAATGGCTGACCCCTTTAAACATTTGACCTCTACTAACTCAAAGGGTCTGACTGCCGCCATACATAGGTGAGCCTCACCATCATTGTTCTTTCAGGTTCAAGTTGCCAATCAACAGGGGGTGAGGAATCGGAAAGCTTGAACTGTGATTACATTGTTTGGGAAGCCATTAAGTAGGCTCCGTCTTTAGGGCAGAATTGCATCATCTCCACTGATGAGAGGAATGACAAGTGTGTGACAATACTCTCCATAGATGAAATACAGAAGATACACACCCACGTTTAGATACGTTAGCAAGCTGTCAATATTTATAATGTCTGTAACCTCATGTGTAACTTCAGGTCAAATATCAGGAAATCTAAAGTCAAGTTTCTCATCAGGCCAGAGATCAGTTCTCCAACGCAATATTTGTTTCTATTTGTTTCATCTCAACCCTGCATATAGATCCATCTGGAGAGCAGGAATGGCATTCTTTTGGATAATACAGAACCCTCTAAATTGTTAGAGAATAGCTATCAAATCCAGACAATTTTTCTGTCCGTGCAAAAACTTGAAGCAACACTTGGGAGCCTTTGGCTCTGGGTGAAAAATGTGCTCTGGTTCTGTTTCAATACATCATTTGCTTGCAGCACGTTCAGCACAACTATCAATGTGTGGATTCTGAGACTTTAAAGGGTGGGGATTTGAAGAGTTTACCACAAGCATCCTTGCACTGCCATGCCAGAAATCCTTGGAGGAACTGAGCGAAGAGAGAGGAAGTCTTTGGAGGGAATGCAGGGCTGGTGCTCATGTGTTGGAGGCCTCGCTGGTTGCACCTTTGAAATATGCATGAAGACAATGTGCATGCTCTGCACTACACCGGGTATCCCAAACATAAGAAAGAAAGAGAGTGTGTGAGAGAGAGAGAGAGGATGAAGAGTATGAAGAGAGAGAGAAAGAGGGAGAGAGAGGGAGAGAAAGAGAATGAAGCAACACTTAGAAGTGTTGGAAAGAGAGTGAGAGGAAACAGATCATTTTGATGGGGGTGTAGTGTATGGTCAGTGTAGGTGAGTGACATGCGGATGACGTCACTACATTCAGCTGGATGTCCTGAGATGTACTCTCCCTATCCTTTTGGGAATTATCTCACCACTGCTAGAGCACTTAAATGCCTTCACAGGGGGAGCCTCACATCCGTGAAACGGTACTTTCATTGTATCTCAGCTGAAGCTCAACTGTTCAGTTGGACCCTTATGAAACCATTGTCACGGCTGTGCGCGCCACAAATTTGTGAACAGACAAAACCAAGCCTCTTGTCTCTGCTCAGCTTGGCACGGAGAGGAACCGACTGAATGAGGATTTCATTCCTTCCCCTGCTTTGGGAGAGGAGGCCTGCTCCAAATATGGTGGAGCGCACAATAGACAGGAGGCAGCCATTCTGGTTCTCTCTCTCACTAATTCTACAGCGCTGCAGTTTCTGTGTACAGACACTTATATTGGAAACAAGCAAAACATGAGGGGGAAAAAATACATTCATGTAAATATGCCTATTTCCACTGGGGCCAACAGGATGTGTCAGCACTGTGCAGATGGGGCTGTTGGGGGAGGGGGGGCCCATCTCTGTTTCTGACAGGTTGAGGGTTGCAGCCTACATGGTGTCTGACAGAAAGTGCTGTGCTCCTGAATCCAAACCAGACCCCTCCTGGTTGATTTATTTACACGGCTGTTTGTGTACTCAGAGTGAAGGTTCTTGATTCAGCTATATAAAAGTGTATTTTTTTTGGACGAGCAGGACAAAGAGAGGTCTGTGACAGAATAGTCCCTCTTGAAATCTCAGATGACAAACAGTAAATCTGTTCCTGTTTGAAGGAGGTCCGGCTTTTGACTGCGAAGGAGTTGGCTTGGAGCTTAAAGGTCAACTCCACACGCTCTAGTGGAGTTGGACCCAGTTGTAAGTCTTGGTGGAAGATGGGTTCACTGAAGGGTCCAAGGCAGGCAGCATACATTTCTGGTCCAGCAAATGTATCACAATTCATATTCACTCAATCATGTGACTGGTTGTCCATACTTTTAAGTTATTCATCTAAACAGTTTTATGTTTTTAGTTTTACAATGGGTATTTCCAATTCTCTTTTGTATGTCTATATCCTGCTGAAAAAGGTCAGTGACAACATGCCTGACAAATTCACCCCAATAAACCACCTTGCTGTCATTCCGTTTGTAACCTCTATCTCTATCTCCCTCTCCTCCTTCTCTCCACCACTCCAGGTAAGGACGGCACTGGACTGAACGACTCCGAGTTGCCCCCGAACTCCGACCCCACGGGGATGGACGGCAGTTACCTCAGCGCGAAGGACCAAGGCGTGAAGGGGCCTTCAGACAGGCCCGGCTCTGAGCTGGGCAGTCCCCACGAGAAGAGCGAGGCGGAGAGCAACAAGGGCAAGAAGAGACGGAACCGCACCACCTTCACCAGCTACCAGCTGGAGGAGCTGGAGAAGGTGTTCCAGAAGACGCACTACCCGGACGTCTACGCCCGAGAGCAGCTCGCCCTCCGGACTGACCTCACAGAGGCCCGTGTGCAGGTCAGCTCAGCTATTTCAATATGAAGGCTATGGTTTCCTATAGTAGACACTGTTTGCACATTCAATTTGAGTGCTGCAATATTTTTGGCAGTGTTCTGCAAGAATGAAGATGAGAAGTTGTTGATACGAAACAGATTGTATTCAATTTCTTAATTGTACGTTCATGTTTGGTTCATTGCAGTATTCAGACATTTGCAAAGACACAGACATGTATAAAACTGGCCAACTGAGGGTTTACTTGCATACTGGCAGGAATCAAAGACCATTGTTGTCTTGTATGCTAGTGTTGCCTGCCAGGTTCAAGGATGTGTGTGTGTGTGTATGTGTGTGTGTGTGTGTGTGTGTGTGTGTGTGTGTGTATGTGTGTGTGTGTGTGTATATGTGTGTGAGAGAGATGGATGTGGGGTGCGGGGGGTTGAACTAGTGAGAGAATTTCACTCTAAAGGCTCCAGACACCACCAAGAGGTCAAGGGTGAAACATTTTTCAAAACTTCCAGTCTGTGTTCAGCCTGCCTTGCTGCACGATGTTGGAGGGGCAGCAAAAAATCATCAAAGTCATTTCGCTGGGGAATAAAAAAAAACACTTTTAGATGCCATGTCCAATTTCCAAGTGCACTCCGAGACACAGTCAGGAGAGGGAACCTGGCCGTGCGTCGGGGGTACAGTGAAATAACCGCATTCATTTGGAATCCAAACAGAGCCATCTATGCCTCCAGATGAATCTAATTAAGTCTGCACCCTGACAACACACAGCAGACTCTGTTGAGTGACTGTGGGGTTTGACCCGCATTTCAAAAACATACCTTACAGACATACGCAATCCGCACAAAACCCTCACATTTTCCCTTTTCTGGATTGTGGCTCAGAGAGACCCTCTCCCCCCATCCCCACTCTTGCTTTTACCCAGCTTTGTACCAAACTGCTGTAAAAGATTATTTCATAATTCAGGGATTGGAAACAATAGATTAAATGCTACCATTCACAGGGACAATCATTTCAAAACATCAAAGGTTTCTTTTTCTTTTTAATATAATCACAAAATTCCGGCTATTACTTGTCCACAGTCTTTGAAACACATTGCCACTGCGGTGCACAGCTTTGGACTTGAACTTCGCTCTGGACTGGGTCAGGGAGAGGTTGCATTTGAATGACAGCAGGGGCGATCTATCAGTTGCCATGCTCACAGCAGAGACAGACGGAAGTAGAGAGAGAAAGATAGAGAGAGAGAGAGAGAGAGAGAGAGGGAAAGAGAGAGAGGGAGAGAGAGAGGGAGAGAGAGTCGGGGTTAGCCTGTCAGACTTCAGACTTCAAAGCTCAAAGGCTTTTCTCCCCCCTTCGCTCCGAGGCCAGGAACATAAATAAAGCGCTTTAATGGGTTTGGGTAGGTAGTCAACGACTTCAGTTGTCAATGCATCTTTCTCCAGTTTTCTGCTGCCCAACACAAATCAATTTCAAAAATACAAAAATTAGGAGGTGGATATTTGTTTACTGCACACTTGCATAGCCAAAGAGTGCTGTACGACAACATGTGATATACTGCTGTTCCCTGTGGAGGCACAGCTAGTAAATGAAAGGGACACACTCAGTCTTGTGAAATGTACTGATGATCTTTCCTCTCAACTATTTGGCTTGGTTTAATTAATTAATTAATTATTTGGCCAGTTTAAAGTCATTTTTCAAGAAAAATAGCCTGCTTTTGTGCACACGTATGTGACAATATTTATGAGTATACGGAGTAACGGCGAGTGGTTAATGTTTGACAGTAGATACTTCAATGTTTTTGCATCTGTATCTGTCTCTGTGTGGCTGTGATTGTGTGTTTGTGCATTTATATGTATCAGTTCTAGAGAGATTGAGCGCAGGTCTATATGTGATTGTGTGTATGTGCATTCGTATTTGTGTGTGTGTGTGTGTGTGTGTGTGTGTGTGTGTGTGTGTGTGTGTGTGTAGGTATGGGAATGCATATGTGTGTGTGTGTGTGTGTGTGTGTGTGTGTGTGATATAAATGCATTTGTGTATTTGTCTATGTGTGTGTGTATGTGTGTGTGTGAGTATGTGTGTGTGTGTGTGTGTGTGTGTGTGTGTGTGTGTGAGTAATGCATATGCATTTGTGTATGTGTGTGTGTGTGTGTGTGTGTGTGTGTGTGTATGTGTGTGTGAGTATGTGTGTGTGCATGTGTGTGTGTGTGTGTGTGTGTGTATGTGTGTGTGTGTGTGTGTGTGTGTGTGTGTGTGTGTGTGTGTGTGTGTGTGTGTGTGTGTAGGTATGGAATTGCGTGTGTGTTTAATTCAGAGTATGAGTATGCATATGCATTTGTGTGTGTGTGTGTGTGTGTGTGTGTGTGTGTGTGTGTGTGTGTGTGTGTGTGTGTGTGTGTGTGTTTGTCTGTGTAGCTGCTGTGCTGTTCTTGTCTGTGAGTCTCTGAGAGGTCAGAGGGGGCGGCCATGGAAAGCCGGGGGCTCAGGCGTCAGGAAATTAAACATGAAATGAAAACAAGCTCCGGTTTGAACATTCTCCCATCTCACTTTCCAATATCCCCACTTCCTCTCAGACTTAAAGAGGAGGGAAGGGAGAAGAAAAGGCAAAGACTGAAATAGAGGGAGATAGAGAAGGAAAAGAGAGAGTAAGAGTAAATGTGTGTGTGGCTGGGTGTGTGTGTGTGTGTGTGAGAGAGAGAGAGAGAGACTGAGAATTTGAATAGCTCCTTTATCAACCAAAACCCATTGTGTGGGTAGGATTCTCTAAAAAGCTGTCTTACATATTTGGAGATAGAATTTACAAGTTCAGCAAATACTGAACTGGTGGCTCGTCAAGTCAGGTCCTTTCCAGACTTCGGTTTAGCTCACGTACAGAAAAATGACCTGACCATTCCAAACAAAGTGACCACAGAGGCACATTTCAAAACCCACTAAAAACATGTGACGTCAGCTTTCGGTCCCAACCCAGGATGGGCTCATGTAACATCTCACAAGAGGAGACCTCTTAGCAGAAAGCACAATCTGATCCAAACATTTGCCAGCCTCAAACGAAATCTCCCCTGACAGAAACTCAAACATGTTAGCCGTCATGGTGAATGTCTCAATGCAGTCACTTGAAGTCTGCATGTGTCGGGGGGATTCTGTCCTTCTTCATCATCTGTGAGAAGTGTGAGAAGTGCAGCTGTTACAAGACACGACAGATGACCCTACCGCCTGGTGCCCAACAGCATTTTCAGTTCTTTGTATCAGCTCCATGCTAAATGTGTCCATGTTAACTTGTCGTCCCTACTCTCTGGGGCCGGTTTATTCTGTATGTGTGTCAGTGTGTGTGTCGGTGTGTGAGTGTTTGTGTGTGTGTGTGTGAGAGAGAGAGAGAGCAAGAGAGAGAGAAAGAGAGAGACAGAGAGTAGGGTGGGAGTGGGTTGTATTCTAGAAGGGGAAATTGCCCATCAGGGATGGTGAAAACCACACTTTGATTAGGCAAAGGCTCATCCCACAATCCAAACTCAAACTCCGTGTCGGGCTGAGATTTCCTCTCCGCTTTGAAAATGTCTCTCTTTCCCCCTCCGGAGAATAGGACTTAGACTATTGACAAATGAATAAAAGCTAAACAAGAAAGAAGCCGAACTATTTTCCACTCTTTAATTTGCTCAGCGGAATCCCTCGGAGCAAGGGGGGGAAAAAAACCTGTTATGGTGTGTGTAACCATGTGACCCGGGGTTACGTGGTGACGTGACGTGCTGTCACCTTCTCACAAGCTCCATGTAAACTTTCCTTCTCACTCGGCTCTTGCCCGCCAAAGCCGCGGCCACCGACTCGCATTTCTACATAATAAAGAAAGAGTAACGATTTGTGGTTTTGTCTTTATGGCGTTAGGGTGAAGGGTAATATGGCAGATAAAAAGAACCATAATATTCTTTAAATAACTGGAGATCCCCAGCCTCCACATGAGAGGCGAAAGCATCCATAAACTAAGGGGCCAAAAGCTGTCAGAGAGAGCATATTTGCGGGCTTGCATTAGTGGGTGTGTGCTATCTGCAAGTGCGAGTGTTCATACATGGTGGGTCCACAGAGAGAGGCGTTTTTATACCACTAGGCTGCCACTCTTCCATTTCTATTGGTAACAGTTGTTGACTCAGAATTGGAATGTAATAAGAGGCTGCTTTCTGGGAGGTTTGTTAAATATATTACATTGTAATATTATGTAGCACATGGGAGAAGTCATTACACTGTCTGAATTTTAGGAGTTCTTTGCTTCATGTAATCTTGTTGTAAAGATAAAGAGATATTTAAAGTGATGTCTTTCCTCTGTCTCAGCTCAGCTCTGTGCTGGCTGGGCTTTGTGGCTTTGTTTTGCTCTTTTGTCTCCCAAGAGCTCCTCCTCCCACAGCCCCTCTCCTCTCCTCTCCTCATTTGTCTGCAGCTCCAGGACTGCTGCTCGCTTTTAGGACTGGATGCACCATGAATTAATTACTGCAGAAACATGACATGATTTGTGTTTGACTAGTTCACAGAACGAAACTAAGAAAGAAGCAAGATTCTCCTCTTTAGGAATGGCTTTTCCACACTCCGACTACAAAATGAATGCAAACACTAAATGTGACACACACACACAAACACACACACACACACACACACACACACACACACACACACACACACACACACACACACACACACACACACACACACACACACACACACACACACACACACACACTCACACCCTACATTAATTTGAATAATGTTTACCCACGGATTTTATGGAGCAATACTGACAGCATTCTATTTCATCACATGCTTTGTTAGGGAACAGCACGGGCACCATGCAGATGCATTTGAATCCAACCACTGCCACCTAGTTGAGATAAGTTGCGTTGCGTTGCATTTTTAATGAGTGGCCAACGAGAGTGGGCAACGATATCACCCGGGCTTTTTTGATGGCGTGCCACAAGCGTGTACAAACTGTGGCTTGGTTTCCTCATGTTGCTGACAGACGACAGAGTGAGAGAGAGAAAGAGAGAGAGAGAATGAGAGAGTCAGAGAGAGAAAGTGAGAAAGAGAGAGAGAGAGTGAGAGAGAGAGAGCGAATGAAAGAGTGAGAGAGCGAGAGAGAGCGAGAGAGAGAGAGTGAGAGAGAGAGGGCTGAATCTTGTGCGCTGGCTGGGGTGATTAATGGGGTGCGGCGGCCCCAGATGCAGAGCAGCCAGCAGCCGATGGCTGAGGGGAAGCAGAAGACCCCCGAACTAAAGCGCCAGCAGCCGACCTGCCGTCGACAGGGGAAGAGTTCAGAGCCGTGCATAAATAGCTCAGTGTGGACAGCAGATTACGGACCTCAGCCGGGGGAACCTGTGGCAGTGCTTTCAAGTGCTGGGTAATTTATGGCTCTCCTCGCTCTCACCCTATCCCATTCCTCTGTGTCGGACCCTTTCGGAGAGTCGAGGAATTTCCTGGTTTAGATCATTATGCACTGCCGTCTCCGGTGATCTACTGCTGATTGCAAGTATAAACTGTCTTCGGCAGACGGACAAGTCACAATCATCAACGAAACTAGTCAGCAGCCATAAAACATATATCCACCATGTTAATGGATGGCACATGACAGAAACTTCCATAGATTCTTGAAATAATGACAAAATGATCCACTTCCTATGGTCTATTTCCTCTCAAATGGTACAATAACATCACAACCACCATGGCAACGGCTCTGCTGAAGATGCTTCTCTTGTGACGGCTGAGAAGCCTCCCCACCTCACCTCCAGCATTAACTCAGTTCTGCAGAGCCACCAGTGAGGGCAGCCTGTCTTCATCCATCACTGTGTGGTGCAGCTCAGCCTCAATCACCAAAGATCTATGGGTACCAACCCAGGCACCACCAGCACAACCAGCCTCCACTCTTGGGCAGTTATTTATGACCTCACTGTAGCCCAGCTGTACTAAAACTTTGGTGAACTGTGTCAGCCTTGGGAAAGGTCCATTTAAAAGTGAAATATTGCAATGAACTGTAACATTTATATTAAGGTTACATTAAATGAACATGAATTAAAAGTACTTAACATGAAGGTATTTACTAAAGCACCAAATAATGTTATTTTATAGAACCTTAGAAGGAATGGTGATAACCGGTAATGCTTTAGGTGTAACATGTGATACATGTGGTACATGTTGCATATATTGTATGTCAGATATGATGTATTGATGGTATACACATCTTGTATGTTGTATACATATCAATGTTGTATATATACAGTGTGTCAAGGCACATATGATTTATGGCGAGCAGTTCAATGAAAACTCAGGGATCACCCAGTTGTACTTCATTGTATGCTACTACTGTTGGCTTCTAAGTGGTTCTGTCAAAATGTTACCTTTTTTGCTGACTAACATGTAAATCAAATGAATACATGAACCATTTGCTGATACATAGTGCTTGACTTCCTTACTTATCCTCTGCAGGTGTGGTTCCAGAACCGTCGGGCCAAATGGAGGAAGAGAGAGCGCTTTGGTCAGATGCAGCAGGTCCGCACTCACTTCTCTTCTGCCTATGAGCTGCCACTTCTCACCAGACCAGAGAATTATGCACAGGTACAGTTTCACACCTGATATATTCACTACTAAGAGTCAACAAGAATGAGCAACAATGATCACTAAGCCTATGAGCTGAACAAACGGAGTTGTTTACCTGTTTATTAGCAACATTAAGGCATACCTTTGTGAGTCATATGAAGGAGTGTAGAAAGCTAATCCCATTGTTAAAAGCTGCGATTGTTTGACCTCAGATTCATCCTTTCGATCAGATCCAGAATCCGTCATGGATAGGAGGCGGCAGCGCAGCGTCTCCAGTTCCAGGTTGCGTGGTCCCATGTGACACCGTCACGCCGTGCATGACCCCCCACCCACATCCCGGAAGCGGTGTGTCCGACTTCCTGGGCGTGCCCAGTCCCGGGGGTCACATGGGACAGACACACATGGGCAGCCTGTTCGGGAGCCCCGGTATGGGCGGAGCCATCAACGGCTACGACCTCAACGTGGACCCCGACCGCAAGTCTTCCAGCATCGCCACCTTGCGCATGAAGGCCAAGGAGCACAGTGCGGCCATCTCCTGGGCCACATGATGGCCTCGCCCGGGACATGCACACCCTAACCAGCCCCTCCACCATCAACAGAGCTTTCTCTGCACGCCCAGCTCTATGGACTCTCCATTGAAATATAATAGCAAGCTAAACTACAGAGAGCCGTTGTGATTACAAGGGGATTACACTAAGAATGTTTATAGAAAGAGAGAGGGAAATGAAGAGAGTAGTCAACATGCTGGGCAAGAGAGCTCTTTTTTTTCTCTGTTGCCTTTTTACTAGAGAGAGTGGCCTCATTTTTTTGTTGTTGTTGTGGGGGCGGGGGGTTAGAGAGGTGGGGGTTTGGAGAGCTGGCTGGTGAAGTTGTGCCAGGGCTGCAAGGATGTGACCTAACTGTGTAGCAAGAAAAGTGGCCTCACAGGGGTAAGACTAACGTCTGCACTACTTTGCTTTTACTGGCATCCCCGCGTACAGTGCATGAAGGAATGACACATGACAGTTGAAAAGACGTATATAACACTGAATGTCGTGTGTGTTCAACTGCATGGCTGCGGGTCAGCAGTAATTTGCTGCAGCCGCTCCGGATGTGTGCCAATGCCATGGCCTCCGTCCCAGGGATCCCAGGAACCTTTCCTCCTCTCAGTATTAATAGCCATGCAGTTAGCCCCCCTGGATCCGTTTCAGCACAGCAATAATTTCAAATGGTGTTTTGATAATGTCAGGGCTTGAGTGGTGGTGTTTGTATTTAAATGCTTTTTCATTGGTGACTTTTTAATTGACTTCTCTTACTGTAGAAGACTTAATTACAGGCAAGTATTAGGTTTGTGCCTGCTATTTGGTGTGTTCTGTCCCCACAAAGTTCTGCTCACCCTGTGTGGAAAGACACAGAGGCAATTGGCTGCCTCAATGTTGAGAAGGCAGAGGAGGAGGAGGAGGAGGTGGAGAAGGAGGAGGAGGTGGAGGAGAGGGTGGAGAAGGAGGGAGAGGGTGTGAGATTGGCAGTGATTTAGAGTGAACAAGTCACTTCCCCGCAGAGGCAGTATCCTCAGGTCCCCCTCCCTGTGCTGGGGCTAGTGTTACAGGAAACTGTGTCCCCTCTGCCCCATAGCCAGAAATAACACACAGCAGCAGCCTTCAACACCAACTCGCAGAGACGGCCTCAATAAGCATCATGCAGACACTCCCAAACAGCGTCGCGCGACAGAGCCAGGCCTCGCTTCAGTCTCGGCGAGTCGGATCACTTCAGACTCCAGAGAGCTTGTTTAGAAACGGCAAACCCCGTGGGGGCACCTGTCGCAATCAGCGCTCAAAATTATTGAGACAACCACAGCAAGTCCCAGATCATGTGCCAAGAGGTTATTTTACTATTATTTTCCTAAATCAGAGAATCGGCTTCTTTTGTTCCAAGCGGCATTAAACAGGGAGTAATTTTCGATCACCACCTACTAAGGAGCCAAGCATTTCATATAACACATTTCGACAAGGCTTACCAAAATAAAATGCGGTTCTAATGCAAACTCTGATGACAAAAACAGGAAGCTCACGTCATGCCAAAAATCCAGCGCTTCAGCTGATATAGCGACCAGCTGCGCACGCAGAGTATTGGGTGTCCTGTCCTGTCAGGGCGTTGGTAGTGCCCATTTCACAGTCCCGAACATGTTCTACATTCTCCCAACCCAAGGTAATAAGCTCACCGTCGCCCAGTTAATCAGGGGAATGCTGAGAGAATGTTCTGTGTTTACTAGAGTGACAGTCCTGTCACCGGAGATGGGACCCGAGGTTGACTTCATTAAAGTTCCTGGCTAAGATCAGCAAGAAAACCTCCAGCCTCGGTGTCCAGTTTCACCCCACTTAGAGGAGCGCTGGACAGGGCAGGTTACTCCTCCTTGCTCCCCCCCGCTCGTGGTTCACCTCCAGATTGGGAACTTTGTGGATTTATCAGGACACATCATAAGCTGACACCAAGAGATGATGTGAGGGGGTGGTGACGGAGAGAGAGGAAACCCAATTATGCTGCATGTTTTGGGGCGTTTTATCAGATGTTGATAGGAGGTGAAACAAAGCTGTTTCAAATTTGGGGCCAAACCTGATACTCCAGTTTTGGCCTATGCACCTATTTCCAATTTCTAAATGAAAACCACATTCGTTCCCAACCAACAGACTATTTCGGCTTCTCCCACATTCATTTGTTTCACAATCAACCCATTACTGTCTCTCTTGATATCATTAACCTGCCTTGACTACTGTCAGCATTATAAACTGGGCCACAAGCCTCCATGCATGTATCAAATGAGTGCAGTGAAGGATGCTTCCAAAGTCAACAATCAGGAGAACAGAGGGTGAGCACTTTAAAGAATCCAGAAAACTCCATCAACACTTAAGAACCTTGATCCCCATGAGTTTCATGTTACCGCATAGAAGTTTCCTGTAAAGAACATCCTTAAAGACGAACACACACATTCTCTCTCTTTCTCTCTCTCTCTCTCTCTCTCTCTTTCAATGAAATATGGGTCCTGTAGAGACTCATCACCTCCATGGAGCCATACTTGTCTTCACTGCAGTGTAGGCTACCTTGCGTTGGCAAAAGAATGATAAACTGTCTCTATTGACCACAACCCTCTATGAAAAGCACTGCTCCTATGAATCCCCTTTCATTTTGATACTACTGAAACTGAGCAGTTGACATTGATTGCATTTATGTGTGTTTATACAGGATGTGCATTTTTACGAATCAGCTTTTTTGTGTTACATTAACAAATGATGAACTTCAAGTGTGTTAGATTTGTACTCTTTATTATTGTAACTAATTTGCTTTTAAGTATTATTCCACATTTGTTTCTGTTTGACTGGACATTAGCCAGATTTTGTGGATTTAAAATAGTCTTTTTTGCTTTATGGCTTTTGGATTTTTTTGCTACCAAATAATATTCTGATATTTTTAATCTTATTTGTGACTTTAAATAATTCTGTAAGTCTTTGTAATAAGTTATTGCACTTACACATTTGAAATGGTCATTTTACTTTTCAGTGGATGGAAAAAAAAAACATTTTATTTTGTTTCTCATAAGAAAAAAGTGAGATTTTTCTTGAAATTGAAAAATAAAACAAATTTAACTTGAACACACTGTGGTTGTGATGAAGAGAGTATTTTTAAAAGGGCTTAACATTCTGGGGGTTGAATGTAATAAGCAAGCAAAATGAAACCCACTATTCTCTAGCTGTCCTAGAGAACTACAACGACAAAGGCAGGAAAAAAAAAAAAAAAAAACTATTTAGAATTTCTATATTTCAAGCCGTGTTAAATCTATTTTAGAGATGTTGTCGTTGTTTCTTTGACTGCTTTTTCTTGCGTATGAAAAAGACAAGAGGTATTTTTTAAAGAGGTGGGGAAATTAAGTCTATGTAAATTGATCTCAGTGAATTGTTCCCAGTGATGGGTGTGAGAGTGACGTTTTCCAAGACATTTCCCACTGACTCCATATGTGATGCTATTTTTAAGACAGGCCCTGATTGGCGAAATGGCTTCTTACATGATCAGACGTCAAACTCAGTGGTCATCAGTGCCTTGCTGAGAGGATCAAATGTTGCTCCCTCATGAAGGGGCATCGTGTGAGTGTACTGTCAGCGGGAGTTCATGGTTCTTGGAATTTGTAAGCTCAGGCACAAAGGCATAAAATAATGTGAACTGAAATGGTCTTTTTTGCTGATCAGTTGTAATACTTCTCTAGCAACTGTATTGAAATTCAATGTAAAATGTTACTATATTGCATCAAATACACATACTTACCCCTTTATTAAGACAGACATTGAAAAAAAAATTGGAGCAATTGGAGACCGGAGTACAGATGATATTTTGAACCTTCTGGTCTACTTCTAAAGCAGACAGAGAGTATAACCATGTGGCCTTCAGATAAGTGCACACTTATCATGGCCGTGGCATGCCCACACAAGCATGGCACAAACTTTTAACCAGCTGCATTTCTTGGCAATTAGAAAAGTTATGTACCTCAGCATTGACAAATATCAATTAACTAATGCTTATTGATATGACCTAAGAAAACGAACAAAAATCAGTGAAAATGTCAGTAAATTCTGATCTACACGGTGTGGGTAATATTGAAACATTGTGTCTTAAGACACCTGGCATATTACAAGTCATTGTGAAATTTGTTGAGGCGATGTAAGGTATAACAGCTTACTAATTAGGAATTTAAAGATAGTGGGCTAGTCAGTCCTCCCACCAAACTAGGACATGGTTGAAGTTCTGTTTCCGTTGAATAAAACCCAAAATGGACCACTCATCCAGAGAAAAGCCGGTTCTTTCCACCAGGCTCAAGGACACACTTAAGAGGCATTAATAGCATGAAAACAGAGATCCAGTGGAACCTGGTCCCCCCAACTACAATCTCCATGTCTGAACTGTGTGGAAGTGTCTCCATGTGGTGTGTGGCAGAAGAAGAAAGGAGGGACTTTAATGTGGGGTTTTCACAGTGAGATAGAGAAGCAGAGATCGTCGCTATTGCTGTTTGGCTGCCGTTCCAACAGGCTCTCCAAGCCTGTGGTCCAAATACACTCAAGCCCCCCTTATCTGAGCAGCCCACTCGCCTGTGCGATCATTATCCACAATTTGAGCGGAATTGCTTCGATAGGCCCTAAATGCCTCCATGCGATCGATATCCCAAAACTGCAGTCATGGACAATGTCAGGAGAGGCTGTCAGTGGCTTTGCAAGCCTGACTCCAAAAGTAAACTAATTAAAGTACTGCCCTTTGAATGAAAGTTACAAGACAATGATCTTCTCCTGTTTTGTCTGGGGACATGAGTAAGAAGGAGGAAGATAAAGAATGTGATAAAGGGAATAGAAAAAGAATGGGTGGATCAGGCAGTTTTTCAAGTTTTTAATATTAGTAAGTAATTTCACTGCATTCTTACAAATGAAAGAGGAGATTAGAAAGTTGGAGTCAAGAAAACAAACCAAGCTAATTCATGTCCTAAAACTGACAGAGCATGGAGGAATGGAAGTATTGCGATCCAACATTCTTCACTGGCTACAGAAACAATCGCCCTGTTCTTCGTGGTTGTAATTTTGGGAGCCATTCCATACTGCGCAGCAGACAGCCTGCACAGAGCTTGTCACCCAATAAAGCCGCCACCAGGACTTGACAGCTTTCCGAACGGGACTGGAAAATTTCCAAATAAATCCGTCAGGGGAAAAATTGGCCTGGCAAGTGTGCTTTATGTTGCTTAGCTGGCAACTCAGGCTCCTCAAGCACTTTTGTAGGTTTTTGGCTTTGCCGTGGTCCCTCAGGTTTGCTTCTCATCCCACAATGACAACCTAAAAACCGAGATGAGAATGTCAATTTCTCTGAGGGGGCTTTTTTTTTTTTTTACATACGGGGAATGAAAGTCTGAGAAATGAAATACAGAGCCGGAGCGGTACTGATACGATCCAACGCAAGGCCAGGTCCACTTCCATTGGAAGCGCAGTTTGGGATAAATAAACAGAGTGTTTGGGGAGTAAGTGGAGCTTGGTGTTTGGAGCACTTAGCGAGCTGTCCAAAGACCAGTGCCAATTAAACCTAATGGGTCACGCTGCTCCAACCAGGCTCCAATGGCACTTTTCATAAAAAGACCCATGGTTGAGGGACCATGAAGACCATTAGGGCACTTCAAAGTTCACCCTATTGCTGTCTGACCTGGCCAAGGTTCTGCATAAAAGGATATAATATCCAGTTACTGTGTCAGTATTTCTTTCCATACTTGTTAAGAGGTATCGTTAGGAGCACAGTGGTGCTAAATCACCATAGCCATTGATGCTGTGAGACAGATCTCAAAAAGGTCATATTTTAGACCTGACAGTTAAGGGAGTTCCTCTGTTAACTGGTCTGATGTTAAAACAGAAGATAAGGGCCAGAGAAATTGTAAATTGTAAATTGTAAATCTAAAGAAGCTGGGTCCGCTTACCGTCTGAGGTGGAAGATTCCAGGTGATTGAAATTGGTGGAAACATGTGTATGGAGACTTGTAAAGGCAGGTCTTCTACAAAGGCATTCCTTAATTGGATCACTTCTCCCAGGAGTTATAGTGGTGTATTGGTGATTAAAAGTGAAATATTAATGATACATGTTGAACACTACCGGGAAATATATGATTATAATTATTGTTATTATAATATATCATATACATATAATGTATATATCTCCCTTATATGTTTAATGTTTAATACTACATTATGCAAATTATGTGCATTTGATATCCAAATGTGTAATAAAAACACTTAGTTTCATTAGTTGGAACACTTTCCAATCAAACAAGAATAACCTATGCAATTACTAAGTACTAAATGTTCTACTGATTCATTTAATGAGTCCAGAGCACAGTGTTGGAAAAAAAAAACTTGATTGGTATCCATAAAAAATGTTGAATGAAAATGAATTTTGTGGACGGGGTAGTTGAAAAGATCAAAGGTTAATGTTGTAGATGTAAAAACCTCAGAAGTTAATGAACGGGACAGAATGGGGATGCTTCCTCACATATGCAGCAAAACTGCAGACAGTGATTGACTGTGTGTCATTAAGTATTATTGCTCAACGCACCACTCTGCACGACAACACGGAGCAAGACAACAGCCGAACTGGGGGGAGAGAAGGAGAGGAGTAGGCACTTATTCATAAGGAGCAGAACACACCGGGAGTGAGAAGGAGAGGAGTAGGCACTTATTCATAAGGAGCAGAACACACCGGGAGTGAGAAGGAGAGGAGTAGGCACTTATTCATAAGGAGCAGAACACACCGGGAGTGAGAAGGAGAGGAGTAGGCACTTATTCAGAAGGAATAAAGGGAGTGTTCTATTCCTCTGCTGCTGTAGACAGAGGACAGTTATGACACGTCATTCAGAATAGAGTTAATATATGTGCAGATGCATTACTAGATGCAAATAGAATACTTAGAAGGTACAGAGTGAAAACTATACAGTATAGTTTATAGAGTATATATAGATGTAACTTTGGAACAAAATGTACTCATATGAAAGTGGGCTACATTAATTGCCAATACTTTTACAATCGGAGGCAGCACTGCCTGTCTGTTTCATGCTACAGTGGAAAAGTTGGAAAAAATGCTGGAATTTCACTCAGAGCAACAGCAGAGGCAGAGGGATCCATTGAGATATGAAATCCCTCTCCATAGAGCCTAATGTTGACCCCCTGCAGAGAGGACCAGCACTCTTTCAGCTCTTTCTAATAGGGTGTCTGGCTCCGCTCCAGGACTCATATCCTTTCCAAATATGGACTTCATATCAGATTGTCCCCTGTGCTCATCAAATGCTTGTACAAGGAGATGTCCTTCTTATATACTTACACAAACACAGAGACACAGTTGTGACTACTCAAATGCATTCATTTGCTGGAACATTTTCACAAATGATCTGAAGTATTCGGTCATGAAAGCTGCTTGCTAGTGAACATAACATAACTCTGCTGTACTGTAAGGGTGGGCGATGATGGTTAAGACTGTACGCCTCATGAATGACTCAACTACTAATCACCCTCTCCCTCAGTCATAATAATACAGAAGAGTCACTCTAAATGACCTAAATAAAATATTCTCATGCCTGGTCATGATGTCATTTGTGTCCATTTCCTCTCTGTGTACCACTCGTCTATCAGCTTTGAAGGGGGGGGGGGGGCAGGGAGGATACGTGATGTGATGTGGCTCCAAGCCTTAGTAGCAGTTCCATGGCCAACAGCAATCAGGGCTGATATTTACCAAAGAGACTGTTTGTTTATACACGGACAAAACCAGGAAGTCAATGCTGTGAAAGTTTGACACTGTTTTACGTAAGGGATGATTAGAAATGAGAGGACATAAACAGCAGAGACTTGGTCAACACCAGTGCACTTGGGAGAGATAATTCTTGCGTAAGCCTGTGAGAACTCCCCGGATGTTGACTCACTCGATTTACAAGAATTTTTGGGGTTGTCTCATCGTCCAGGACTTACAGTCATTCTTCATTGTCTGTCAAACAACACTAGCCAGCGTAGTTTGGAAAAGCTGGTCAGAATCCATAAACAAAACTCTCACCTCCATGTGTTCTCATGGATAAAAATAGCTTAACACTCCCAACACCCCCCCTCCCGACACACACACACGCAAACACACACGTGCACACACACACACACACGCATTCATGCATGCAAACACAGACACACACACACAAGCACAACATGTGTGATGTTGACATGGCTACAAAAGAGGAAAAGAAAGGATGGAGACTCTGAAATGACCACTGACTAAAGTTGTGAGAGGTGAGATGTTCAAAGCATTTCAGCTGTCCTTCTCCTACAACTGGTAATGAAGTGAAGTGAAGGGTCAGTGTAATATGGTATGGCTCACCAGTGTCAACTGTAATGCTATCTTCCCAGTATGAGGGGGGAGAATTCCACCGGCACGTGCCCTTAACTTAAAAGTCAAAGTAGCCTGAAGTTCATGGGGTCATTGAAATATGCCCAATTTTATTTTATCATTTTATTGTCTCTTATGATTATATATACTGTATATTTACTTATATTTAAATATGTATTTGTTTCTCTTCACGGATTCCATCTATAACAAACTTCTAAAACCCTGGCACTGATAACTGTTGAACATAAACAATTTATTCCAAATCGATTGTAGATCTTGAGATTGCATGTTGGATTGACTGTTAACATTTCAGAGACAATTTGTTTCCTCTGGAAAGTACCTAACAGGACATCACTTCTCTCTGAGCTGCCAGCGCAATCAAATTATACATCTAAAGTAAAAAAAAAAAATGTGGTTTGCAGATGCCCAACTGAGCATGTGGAGCATTTAAAAGCAAAGGCGCGGTAAGAGATAAACACCTCTTCAGATATGCAGGCATAGATCCTCGTTCCTTTCTGCCGTCTCCTTCCTCCTCACCCATAAGAGCATATGGTCCTCGGGGGCCCACGGGAAGCCCCCTTTCTGCTGCCTCCTCTTGACACATCTTCGGCTTCTCAAATGTGGCTTCAATTATGACCCACATGGGCCAGCGCTATGCAGAGAGGGTCTGATTTATGGAAGGCCCTCGGTGCAGGCCCACTCAGCATGGTCCTCCAACATACCCACCTCCCCTGCAGGAGGGTGAAAGGTCAAAAACACAGCGCTGTTAACCTTTTGGCAACTCGTGTGCGCAATCTCTCTCTGTTCCTCTGAAGCCAATGGACAGGGTGGTACCCAAGAGAGGAAATTAACACTGGAGATGATGATACCATGACGTGGCAACGGACAATTTAGGACGTTTAAAACATATTGGCTTGCTTACAGGGTTTCCGAAGGACAGGGAGTGTGACTAGAAATGGTGGCCATGGAGGAATAAGAACAGTTTCTTTACTAGTTTCTAAAAGGTGGAGTGAAACAGAAAACATGTTAAAAGAAGCTAAGACAGAGCGATTCCTAGGGGAGGCACATCCACATTCCTCCCTCAGAGCTATGACTCAGCAACCAGTAACCAGAGCGTTTGCCAGCCAAACCCACTTCAGCAGACAGGGTATCTGCAGACCATCAATCATTTGTCTCATAAAACTCTGATGCTAAAGGCTATATGGTATGGGCTTACATTATTTATTACGTTAGTAAGTAATTCACTGAAAGCTCAAAACTGGTTGCAAAGGTTCCTCTGCAATGGAAATGACAAATGTGAAATTATGAATGTTCACTCAAGGTTTTTGAATATTATTTTCTATTATAATTATTATTAGTAGAATATTCTAATAATAGCCTTTTGTAAGTGTAAAGTTAAATTTAAGCTCATACCGATATTGTACCTGATGTGTTTTGGAGGGTACACAAAAAAATTAAAATTCATTAAAATGGGCCTCTGCTAAAAGCTACATATACAGTTGTGCTACTTCAGCGTATGTCATCATATGGGTCTGTTTAGTTTTAAAACAAATCAAACAATCAACACAAATCTAATGTGACACTATCTGACTAATGTCCTTTCCCATTCTATGCACATCCTGGAAGTCTTAACTCAGTTCTGGTGACAGTTAGAAAGCCACACCACCATGTGTCACTATGTTAGGGCAACATTGCTAGTACTGTGGGGCAGTCTGTCACCTAGACAACAGAGCTGTCATCATTTCCAGCTTCTACAGTTTCAAACATTCAACCTCAACAGTCAGTGGCATTCCATGTCAACAAATCCGAGGCCAGGGGAAACCTTAAATAATTTCACTGAAATAGAGTTAAACCACAAAAGAATGGGGGGTGAGCAAAACTATAAGTGTAACCTATTCCAAAGACATGTGTTCTGTTGAATGCTCTTCCTGTGACTCAAGTTGGGTTCCATGTAAACTCCTGCTCGCTACACCACACCGGCCTCTCCTCTGTCACAGCCATACTCTTCCCCGTTGTGATGATGCTGTGATGCTATGTTTGTATTTGTTTGCTGTAACAACCAGGCCTCCTCTACCTCAGCACATTGTGGTTCCCACTGGATGTTAGGATAAGAAACCTGGCAACCAGAACATTTGAACAAATGATAACAAATATGACAAAGCAAATTAAATTGAAGTTCCAATTGGAAGATTTAATAGAATAATGAAAGTGAAGGTTTTAAAAAATAAAATAAAAAATAATAATAATCTGAAAATTAAAAATGGCATCTGTTGACTATGCCCAGATACTGTGGCTTTTGAAAACAGCGGGACAAAGGACACTGCCAGAGAATATTTTGCTGCTTAATATTAACAGACGGGAGGAAAAGGAGTTGACAATTTTTTACTGTATTTATGTTGACATAGTTAAAAAAACAAATATCTTGTTTCCACGTGCCAGCTGTGATAGAGCTTGTCTTTACATTCACAATAGAAATCACAAAAAAATATCTGGGACTCACCTTGACCATGTTACCAGCAATCACAAACATAGTGTGGCTGCATGAACCAATCACATATCCCCCAAAGAGACAGGCATCCCTGTGTACCAGTTCTTCTGCGAGTTCACAACAATATGAGGAGAACTTCTAAGGAGGCCAACAAGTCAGTCAGAAATTAGCACTGGCATAAAAAAATGCTTACATTCCTTACAGGAGGAGCCACCGTCAGCTGGAGAGAGAGGCCAGTACAGATATGTACCATCATTTCTTATGGGTTATAGCTGGAGGTTTATGACTACGACACCCCACTGTAATGGAAGGCATCCCTGACTGTAACCATTCTGTTCACTGGGTTTAATTTCAGGTTGATTGAAGGGCATAGACCCCTGTGTTAATGAACAGCGTGTGTGATCTGACCCAAACAATGCTCAGGGGATTCCTCCTCAGCTTACATGCTAAAAACTGGCTTTAGGAGACTAAGCTGACCACTAACATTTAGCAGCTGTTCAACACTCAGCAAGCTTATGACCTGAATCAACTGAGACACTTATACACATATAAAGGGATCCTCAATGAGACAAGGTGGCTACTGGTGCTACTTTCAGTTCAAAAGGTCTCATGAAAAATTGGTCTGAGCGCAACGGGCCACATTGTTTCAATTTGGATGAGTTGGACAACTGGTCAAGTGTCCTGAACTTGTAAACATCTGTACTCAGAATGGCAATCCAATGAAGTTGTGTTTCATTGTTGAAAGTGGAGAGAAATTGAATGGGAGGTGTAATTTTAAAGTTACCAAAATTGGCTTAGACATAAGGGAAACAAATGCAGAATGAAATATATCTGTGATATGAACTTAACAATATGACAACATATGACTAGACACACAAGGGTGGTGGATGTGTCCAGCGCTAAGCTACTACTGAATCTGTGGCACCGTTGGCCAGGAGAATCTTTGCACCGCTGCTACCAGCCAAAGGGCCCTCGGCACCGAAACCACTAGCCAGGGAAGGGATTCTGCACAGCCCCCACCGCAGAGATCGCAGCGAGCCGAAGAGAACTGCTGTTGTGCTGCCACCAGTCCAGAGAGCCTTGGCACCACCCGCCGGAGAGGAGCCACCGTCATCTGGAGAGAGAGGCCATCGCATTGCTCCGGCGGTGGCTGAAGGGAGCTGTCACCACACCACCAACAGCCCAGGTGCCTGCCATGCCGCAACTGTTGGGTTGTTGGTTCCACAGCTCACCGCATCAATGCCGGCCACACAAGAGAAGCCTCCATGCCACATCAGCCACCAAGGTTGTCGCAAGCCAAAAAGAGCTGCTGCCGTGCCACCGCCAGTCCAGAAGGTCATCGTACCGCCACCACCAGCTGAGACAGATCATGTTATATTGATGTTGTCTATCACCGCCACCGTTACCATCATAGCAGTCGCCGCCAGAATCGCCACCAGGCTGGCCGCCTTCACGCCAGTGCTGATCCTCTGTCCCGCGTGAGGATTGAGGGAGGAAAAGCGCTGGCATGGGCAGCGTGGTGAGGAATGAGTGGCAGTAGATGCTCTGCACGCTTCCTCTCTGAACAAGGGTAAAAGCTACCCAGCAACAGCGAGGAGTAGTGAGGAGCAGCGAGGAGCAGTGACAGCAATCCCCTGGCTTCAGCAAAAGAGGCGGCCACTAGAGAGGACAACGGATGGGAGTTCATTGATCCTCAGCAACTGCAACGAGAGCTGAGCCAAGACCCTATTCTCTCCTGGGTCTCAGTCAGACCAGTCAGGTGGGTGCTATGTAGCGTGCAAAGGGGCTGTGTGTGTATTAGTTCAACCCATAATACTGTACGTGTGTGCCTGTGTTCATGTTTAATTTGGTGTCTTGTTACATTTTAAAATGTATTTGTTTTTTTTCTAGCTTGTGTTGATGTTAGCATGTTATCCTTCCGTGTGCTATGCCTAATAAAGTGTATGTTATTCTCTGCTAGTGTATTTGCCCACACCTACCTAGTGTGCTGTGTCAGCCTGCCTTCTGTATCAGTCCCGGAGTTGCTTCCTGTGTGTGGTTCTACAAGAACCAACAAGAAGCCAAAGAGAAGCCTCCAGTGTGCTCCACTGCTAAAATAGGAAAAATAGTTCTATACCTTTAAAGCGTTTTTTTTTTCTGCAGGTTCAAATTCAAATGTATGATTAATCCAGAGGTAATGCTTTTACCACAAAAAGCTCACGGTAAAAGACCTGGCTTTACAATTTATATGCTGATTTGGGACATCTTTGTCAAGATGCATTACAAACACAGCTCACATACACTCTACTATACTGCCCCCCAGTGTTCAGATGCCCAAAATGGAGATCTACCCCATTCGGCTGAATGCCTTCAGTGTGCCAGGTATTCGAGAGTTTCAACTCTTAAAAATTAAGTACGTTTTCTGAACCTGGCTGGCTATTTTTCTACCATTTATTTATGTGATAACTGCTAAAAAGAGTAACAGGAATTCCTGTGACAATAGGAAACCAATGCAACCAATACTAATTAATATAATAATAATAATGAATAAACCTTTTAAATTATGTAGGCCTATAATACAGAATATACCTGGAGTAGAAACATAGTCAAGTGTAAATGTCATCCACAGAATAGTGCAGAATAGTGCTGTGCATGTTAATTCAAAGATGCTAAATCATTACAGTACGCCTGTATGTAACTTCTACCAGCCTTGTGTGAGTCTCTGACACCAATTAATGCAGCCAAAAAATCCAATACAGTGAGAGCCCTACCGCGCAGGCAAAAGCACAATTAGGCTTATCGCTGGATTCATCTCTTCGCAGGATGTTAAAGTTGGCTTGTCATCTCGGATCCAGCTTCCACAAGTGAGAATGACATGACATGATTGAATATGTCCAAATACACCAAAAGGTAAATCTACACCCATCTTCTCCCAAACAGAGTGCCATGGGCAAGATATCTGTCTGCTACATTGTGAATTTCTCAGGCTTGTATTCTTGCTGCCAGCGCCCCCTTTTGGCCATCCTTCGTTGCAGGCCCTGCGTTATTGTATCATGTTATGTCAACTATAATTTTTTTGGTTACCTCAGATAAAAGTATCTGCTAAAAACATGAACTACACAATTTACTTAATAACTCCACAATTGCAGTTTGTTTTGGAATGATTTCATGCCGATGATAATGTCTCAAGTAACCACAATAATATTGTTTGATGTAATAATATTGTTTATTCAAACAAAAACAATAATACTAATAAAAGAATAATGATGATGCTGTTGCTGTTGATGATGATGGCGTTGATAGAAATAGCAAAAAATGCTGATGCTTAAAAAGTCCCCTTTCTTTCTAGACCTGAGCCTAGGTCACTGAACTGCTCACTGAAATATGAACAGAACTGTTTTAGTATGTAAAGCAGCATTATGGAGTTTTGGTCTAAAACTGGCAAACTACATACCTAATAAGCAAACAAAAACCTTTAAAACACCACCAACAGCACAGCTGGCACTAAGAACCTTGCTTACATGCTAACTGTGTCTTTTGGAAATATTGTTGGCGATGTGTTGCTGTTAAGGGTTTTCTTACATTCTTAGGGGGTGTTCCGACCCCAACAACTAAAATTGCATAGCCTGGATGGCTGGTGGGAATGACGGGTATTTATTTGTCCTTCATATGACCATATACCTTCAAAACTAATTTAAAGATGATACCAAAAGTAGTTGCTTATAAAACATTCCTCAAAAAGTGGGAAATTGTTGCATAACGTTGCTTTAAAAACCTCTCCTAAGTGTACTGCTTAATGTTTAAACAGAACACTAATTACAAACCGTGTAAATCCTCGTGAAACAACGTCCTCTGAGAACCACAGTGTATCTTCAATTTTCTTAATTTCCTTCGCCCTTTCTTGCTTCATGATCTTCTTCTTCTCCTTTTTATCTGTCCTTTTGGCCTCCCACTTTTGCCAGGACTGTTGCATTTGTCTGCGTTTGTCCTCTGCCTTCAGTAATAAACTCCTCTTTTTCTGCTCCCTCTCTGCTGGCGTATACCCTACCCGAACATAATAAAGACATTGGGCCTCATTCTCGACAGCAGTTGACAAGACTTTAAGAAGGACTTTCTTCTGAACTCCACTTTGGTGGATTTAGGAAAACGTTTGCCATTCTCGATAGTTTTATCATCTGGGATTTCTTCTGAACTGCAGAAGACTTTCAGAACGCAAAATAGCAGTCGTAACTCTGCCGGAATCAAATTGAGGAATCGCATTTTAAAAAACTGGGTTAATGGCTGAATTTGTGAGAAACCGTTGGTGATTGCGTTCACGTCAACTCTACAGACATCCTCGGATTAAAATAATTACAATAATAATAAATACGAGAATATTTGTATCATTAACAATTACGTTTCACATTTATAGTCATGATTCTACCAGGCATCGTGATGTCATTTAATAAAGAATAGGACTACACCAGAATGCTAATCCAGACTATTCTCATTTGTAGATCCACGTTGGTGGAATTAACTGTCTAGCTAGCACTACTAGAGCAGGCGCGTCCCTCTCTACCTTAAAGAAGCTTTTGAAGACCCAACTCTTCAGAGAGCACCTCCCTTCCTAACTGACACTTCGATTAGTGCTTGCCTTGCACTTACAGCAGTTGCATTCCTGCGCTTCCGCTTAGACATGACTCGCCTTACGAGGTGCTTTCGTGTGGATTTGGGAGATTCCGACACGTTTCTTCGGTTGCGTGCCCTAATAAGGAGCTGGCGAGGCGCGTATGTATGCAAATCCACTTTCACGAGAACGCGCATCAATTTAAGAAACTAATCGGGGGGAACACAGCTGAGAAGACTTCAGGTGCTTATGAACGCATTTTCAAGTGTGCAGGAATGCGGCGGAAGTGTTTCCCTTACGTTGTTTTTACGAAGTCGTGTAAGAAACATTTCAGAAGAATTTCAGAAAATGATCGAGAATGAGGCCCATTATTCTCAGTAAACAATAGTGATTCTTGCAAAAGGTATAACATTTTCATTTCAAATCAATACATTCATCATACAGTGTGAGTGAAATGACAAAAAATGTTGGATATCTTACATTTCTGGTGATTGTCGTTTCCCTTTTCTTCTTTTCTCACAGCTGTCCTGTCAATTTTTTTCTGAAAGTAGCTTTTTGATTTTTCATTAACCCATCCAAACATCCTCCTCCTCACACTCTTGTCCTTCACACCATCACTCTGTCCCGTCTCATTGTGCTCTGTGCCACATGGAATGTCTTCCTGGTCCATCTCATCATCCGAGGGTAGTGAAGTGTTCTCAGCCTGTTCTTCATTCATCTCCTCCTCCTCACTCACATCAGATGGGAGACTCTGAGCCTGAGAGGGATTCCTGCTACCCTGGGCTACTTGCCCTTCTGTGTTCACCTGGGGTTCATCCTCCCTCTCAGATGGCACGCAGGCCGTGTTGTCTTCTTTAAGTTTCTCATTAGTGTCACTCTGCCAGCTAACGTCTGCCTGCTGACCTGTATCTTCACCTGTTGTTGTGGTATGTCCATTGCTTTCACTTTCCATGACGGGTGCATACAATTTCATTAATTGCTCTCCAGAGTGTTTTCTTATTGCCTCTTCCACTTCTGACGTCGGGATGTGCCTTCCTTTGAAGGGTATGAGACCACAATCCTCATCACTGTCTATGTCTAAGATTTGAAAGATATTGGGGTCATCCCTGGGTTGACCTTGGGATGGCACAGTAGTGTTCTCCTGGTTATTCTCTTCCTGCTTGCAATATACTACCTGACAGGTGGGCTTTGGATAATCAGTAGTAGGTGTTTTTAAAGGCACCACTGGGTCAGGTGTTCGGTTGGTATTGTTCTGTATGTATGACTTAACACGAATAATTCTAGGCTTTCTACTTCTGGTAGCCTGAATAGTTGGCTGATACAGTGTTCTGGGACCTTTCACTCTGGCAGGATAATTGATTGCTTGTTTGTCTGTAATGTTTTGTAATTCAGATCTATGCCCAGTAACCTCCATAGGTTTATCATGTTTCTGCATTTGAGTCTGTGCTGCAATCTTTGGTTGCTCCAGGTCCTGTTTTTCCACATGATCCTGTTTATGTATGTCGTTCTTGTTAATCTCCTTCTCTTTCTCAATCTCCCTTTGTCTTTCCAGTGCTTTAAGCTGATCAGTTTTAGGCTGTTTTCCTTTCTCTTTCTGCCTGGCTCTCTCTTGCTCTTTCTGCTTCTCAATCTTTTCATCTCGAACCTTCTGTTGCCTCAGCTCATTTTGTTTTACCATTTCAATGTTTTCCCTCTCTTTCTGCATTTCTCTCTCTCTCACCTCTCTCTGTTTCTGCAGTTGTCTCTGGTAGGCTTTTTCTCTCTGTTCGTTCTCCTTCACCGTCTCCTTTGAGTTCCTCTCCAGCTCTGTCTGCCTTTCATTGTCTTTCTGCATATCCAGATCACTCAGAAGTGTTTCTGTCCCCGCTATGACCGTTGTCCTCTTTTTCTCTTGGTCAGATTTAAACTGATCTTTATGTTCCTTCATTCTGTCTATCCAGGCATTTCCTTCTGTCTCAATATGTGTCCTGGTTGCACTCTGTCTCTGTGTCTCTGTGTGTTGATTGATGCCCAGTGTCTTTTTCTTACACGCGTTTTCTCTGGTGTGTTGATCTGATCTCTCCTTTCCGGCTGCCATCTCAGGCTTTCTCTTGTCTTCTTGTATTGCATCTTTATCTTCCCTCCAGTGCCCTATTACTGTTTTTGGCGCGCGCAAGGTTGCTTGCCTCTCTGAACCCCATGACGTGTGGTCCAGGTCAGTCTGATGAGTACTTTTCCACAATCTAAAAGTTTGTGCATCCATGTCCCCCTTGCTCCCCCACTGTATAAATCCTTCCATGTTTTTCCAACCTTTTGCCTCCCTCATCTCACTGTCCACCTTCCTATTTCTTCCCATGTCATTCTCCTCATCATTCTTCTGTATGTTCTTCAATCTATCCATCCGTTTGCTGTCACCTTGCAATGCCAGGACTGTCTTTACTGGGCACTCTGTCTCAGTCACAGTCAGTGTGTCTTCAGTCTTCTCTCTCTGAGTCTGTCTCACCATGTCTAACAGTCCCTCTGCTTTGGTGTTGGGCTCTGCCTCTGTCTGTCTCACCAGCTCCTTGAGTTTTGTCACCTGCATCTCTGTGTCTTGCTTTTGCTGCCTTCCCAGTTCTTGGGCCTTTTCCTTACACTTCGTCTGACGATTTTGGCTAATCTCACTCCACCTTTCTTCACTTTTCTTTAGCTCCCTCTCTCTCTCAATAGTTATATCAATACCTCCTAGCCAGTCATCCAGTTGTCCACATTTCTCCACCTGCTGTCCTTCCATTTCTCTTTCTCTCTTGTTTTTCATTACACCCATTCTTTCCTTCCGAATGGATAGTTGTTCATCTATAATTTGCTGTCCCTCTTGCAAACTCTCTCTCTTCTTTCTCACCACATTCTGCTTCATTTCTTCGAGCCAGTCCATTCCCTCATTTCCCAGGTCCTTTACCTCTTTAATTCCCTGTCTATTCACCTCTGTCATTCTTTGATCTTCTGCGTCTTTCTTTCTCACTGCATTTCTTCTTCTTGGGCTCAGCTCTATACATTTGTTGTTTTCTGTCTGCTCTCCTTGATCGATATGTTTCCCCGGCTCTTGTCTACTCTCCTCTCTGCTTTGCTGATGTTTCCTCCTAATCTCACTCCATTTGTCCTCTCTTTGGCCCATATCTCCAAGCCAGTCATCCTCCAGTTGCTCATGCTTTCGTTCAGTTGCTGTCTTTCCTTCCATTAGCTTACTTGTACTTTGATTTGACCCTAGATTTATTTCACCCTCAATTGTTATATTACTTCCTGAATCCATTATTTTCCTATCTTTTAGCTTGAATTCTCTCAACCATTCCATCCCTTGGATTGGTTTGTCCTTTTCTTCCACTGGTTTTACCAAAGACTCTTCTGCCCTTTCTTTTGAGGTATTCTGCAGAAAAAGCTGTTCCTCTTGCTGAGTGATAGCTTTGTCTTTCTCTTCTTTTTGTCTCATTTCTCTCAACCAGTCCATCCCTTTGATAGTTGGCTTCCTCTCTTCTGCTATTGCTGTTTTCCCTTCTTCCTCAGTTTCCTTTTCTCTTTCATCTTGTTGCTTATGCTCCAGAGTATTCTGCAAATCTAGCTCTGTATCTTTTCTTTTCTCTACTTTTTGGTTCATTTCTCTCGTCCATTCTTTACCTTTGTCTATTACTTTATCCAGCTCTGTTTTTCTGGGTGTCTGCAACTCACTTGTTCTTTTTTCTTCCCTCTCAATCTCTCTCTGCCTTTCCATCTTCATCAGTTCTCCCTCTTTTGCTTTTTCGGGCTCTTCTTTTATCTTCAAAAACTCCTGTTCTCGTTGCTGAGCCGTCTCTCTTTCTGCCTCTAGCTTTCTCTCCAGCTCTCTTGTCCTCCCCCATTCCTTCTGACTTTTGCCCTCAATTTCTCTCCATCTTTCCTTGTGTCTCTTTTGCTCCATCTTTCTCTCCATCTCAAATGTATGCTCCATTTTCTTAACCTCCTCATTCATCTCTTGCTGTATCTCCTGTTCTGTTTGCTCATTTTCCAGCCTTAGCTCTATGATCTCTACGTGTTCCCTCTCAGTGCTCTTTCTGTCTCTCTCTCTCTGTATCTCTGATCCCATGTCTTGACATTCATCCTTCACTTGCTCCAGCTCTCTCTGAATACCCAGGTGTCTCTGTCTTTCTTTTCCCATTGTTGTTTCTGTGTGTAGTGCCTCCATTTTAGTTTTCTGCTGATGTTCAATCTGTCTCAACAATTCCTCCTCCCTTCTCTGAGCCATCACTTCCTCTCTCTCTATCTTACGTTCCATCTCCAGTATATTTACCCCCAGCTCCAGTTGGCTTTTTCTTTTAAACTCTCTTACTATTTCTTCGTTTTTCTTTTGCTCCATTTCGCTAGCCAACTTTTCCTCCATGTCCTTAAGCTGTATCTCTAGCTGACGCTGCCTCTCCATTTCTTTTTCCACACTTTTCTCCCACTCTGTCTCCATTCTTCTTATTCGTTCCTCTAGTCGTTTCTCCAGTGTTCTTTGTCTAGCATACAGCTCTTCTTCCATGTCTTTCATTCCCTTTTTGTCTCTCTCTTCTAGCCTCTCCATTCGCCTGGCCCTTTCTTCCTTCAGCTCTCTTTTCCTCTCTATCTCTATCATTATCTCCATACCTCTCATTCTCTCTTGATATCTTTCAGTGTCTCGCTGTCTTTCCACCTCTCTCCTTTTCTCCAGCTGGGCTATTTGGAATGTCTCTGCCATGACTTCTGTATTCCCCTGCATCTTGAGGTTGCTTACCTTGTATCTGCTTATCTCACCACTTCCTGTTGTCTGCCATGTCTTTTGCAAGTCAGCTGTCATCGCTCCGCCTGCCTCCATGCCTGCCGTTGCCTGCCGTCCAACTCTCCCCATCTTCCCCTGAAATATCAAATATTTCATACATTTTAATTGAAAAAGAGTTTTGTAAAAGAGTTTTTGCAATCATATATTCTGAAGTTTTCAATAACGAAAATATATATAATGACAACATACTGAATTGTGCAATTTCTCCATTACCATTACCACTCATGTTAAATACCTATATACTTGCCTTGTATGACTCTCTCATTGGTTTGCTGAGAGTCTCTCTTTCTCTCGTTTGATTTGGATCTGGTTTTAGGTGGGATAATCTTTCCTTCTGCCTCAGCCTCTCCATTTCTCCTCTCTCATCCTCGCTCTGTGTGCTGGTCCACGCCTCTGGCATGGTCTCCCCATCTTGCAGTCTCTGGACCTGAAGATGAAGAGTTTCCTCCAGTTTTTGGAGCGTCTCCAACTCGTTTATCTCCTCCTCGGTCAGTCGCCAGGTCTGCTGACCTACTGTCTCTGCCCACTGTTGCAGCACCCTCTTTTTCAGTGTTTGCAGCTCTTTTTCTCTCTCTTCCTCTCTTCGTCTCTTAATCTTCTGTTGCCTTGCTGCTTTTTGCAGCCTCTTCTGTTCTTTTTGTTTCTCCTCCTCCATCTTTCTCTGCTTCTCCCCTTGTCTCTCCTCTTTCTGGATCCTTCTCAGCTCCCTGCACCTCTCTTCCTCTCTCTGTCTCTCCCACTCCATGTTTCTCCGTTCAGTCCCCTGTTTGATGCAACATCCATGCAGCGCTTTCTGCAAATGGCCACAGCAGTTTGTGGACTCCCCATCACTGTCAGATAGGTGCTGCAGGTGAATGTCCACATGGTCGGCCATATTGAGCCTTCCTCTGTTCCGCTGGTCCCATGCAGAATCATTGCTCTCCAGGATGTTTGGTTGTTTCCCGCCTCTGTTCAAGGCCTTACCCCGCTCGTTGTTCACGTTGTGGTATTGATTAATGTATGCATGTGCTGGGTCCTTTGGCCTCACAGCATAGGCATGTGCACGGCCCGCACCTCTCTTAGAGTGACTTGGGCTCATGCTGTAAATTGTAAAACAAGTATCACAATGTTAAAATCCATCAAACAGAGCTTCACATTTAAATCTCATGTCACTCAAATACAGCATCTGAAATATACTAATGAGGCTTGTCACAGGGGTCCATACCTTGAAGTGAAGGTAGTACTGCCACTCTCTTCACGCTCATCCTCATCTAATGTGATATTTGTCAGAATTTGGTCGAAGGGTTTATTATTTGATCTTCCATTCCTCAGAGATCGATGGAATTCTTCAGGAAGTCGGTCATGGATTCTCAGCAATGCTGACTGTATCCAATCTGCCATTTCCTAGCTCTGTGACAGCACATGAGCATCAGATACGGTTACTGCAATAGTAGTTTACCTTGGGAACAAAAAAACTCTCTGCTAACATAGATTGGTAAGAAACTATACTGTGGATATAGTAATACTGCCAGTTGTTGAGAAATGTCACAGGAGGTCACAGAATTAAAGGCACCCAGTGCAACTTTCGAGGCTTAAAAATAAACATTCAATTTCTAGTCTTTTTTACACGTAGTAAGTTTCAATAACTCCATACCATTACATATCGACATTCAAGGAGCAAAGATGAGACGTCGTCGTGTGGTGAGAACTGATAGAAAATCGATAACAACAACAATCGCCGCCATTTTCTTTATTTTTTGTAACCTACAATAAATACAGCAGTATTCCAGTCAATGGAAAAACGGCCTCTCCCCACCGGCGATTGTTGTTTACGATTTTCTATCAGTTCTCACCACACAACAACTTCTCATCTTTGCTGCTTGAATGACGATATGTAATGGTATGGAGTTATTGAAACTTACTACGTGTAAAAAAGACTAGAAATTGAATGTTTATTTTTCATTGAATGTTTACATAAAGTTGCACTGGGTGCCTTTAACAGATCTATGCTATTATTGTGACATTTGGAACATGTGGTATGACAAATCAAATAACTGTGAGTGTCTATGTCACTGGTGGATTCATAAACTGTCCATTTGAAAGAATATCTAGTCTGTTTAGTTCAAACCTGTACATTTGTACAGAAGCACAAGGACTCTCTCTTTGCACTATCCAGACAAGCACAGAACACTTTTTCTTTGCACTATACACATGTAAGGTAGTGAATGTGCCACGCCTCGAGGCAGCGCGGCAGCCGTGTTTGTAAATGTTAATTAGTGTGCTTGCCCGATTTATTTATTCCGTACGTTTTTCTTGCAGCTAACTACTCCTCGCCCGATTGAGCTAGAGACGCCATTCAAACACCAAAACGTCCGGCCCGATCCGGTGCAAGCTGCTATGACTTTTCGTGGCGGTACCCCTTGCCACTCCTTTTTTATTCCTCTTTTTCATCCCCTTTTTTCTCCATAGACTTGCATGGCAGAGCGCTCTGCCATTATGACATCATAATAGGGTCATTAAACTGGCTTGCAGCTGTGCTTCTCACTGACACCTCCGCCAAATCCAAGGAACCGCATTTTCTCTGTCCCTCTCAATTCAACTTTGAAAAAGAATAAGAGGAACCGTATTTCTCTGTCCCTCTCAATTCAACTTTGAGAAAGAATAAGAGTAACTACAGTTTCTAACCTAGCTACCGTATTTCCACTTCGTTAAGGTGAGTTGAATGGCAGCATTTTCAGTGTACTGACTGAAATTGTAATGGAAACTGATAGGGTTAGCCGTAGCAGCTAACATATAAATTAACGCTACGTTAACGTTGGAGACGCCATTTTCCTTAATTCAAGTTGTGAAGTAAACCTTTGAAGTAATTCATGAATTTAGTTGTGTGGATATAGTGAGCTAAGGCTTGTATTCCCACTACGGTAACGTTAGCTGTGTTAAGCAGAGCTATCCTAGCTGTGTTAAGCAGCTGTAACATCTGAGTACGGGGCTAAAGGCTAACTAACACTACGTAACGGGAGTATCCACTGGCAGTTTCAGCTAGCCGTAACGGGGGATCATTTTCCTTAATTCAAGTTGTTAAGTAAACCTGTGAAGTAATTCATGAATTTAGTTGTGTGGATATAGTGAGCTAAGGCTTGTATTCCTACTACGGTAACGTGAGCTATCCTAGCTGTGCGGGGCTATGCAAAAGTTGCTTATACTGAAAGAATGGTTAACTTGTTGTGGCCGATAGCGTGAGTTAACATTAACCCGTGTCCTGGGAGTAATGATTCATGAGAGACCTTGAATCATTAGGTTAACTGAAAAACGTTTGAGGATGTAGCTGTTGTAGTGTGCTCAGTTTTCGAAAACTAGACTGAAACTAAGAAGGATAACTATGACTAAATGTGACTAAAACTAATATGCACTGAATCTAAAATAGCTGCTGAATCTAAAATAGCTGCCAAAATGAACACTGAGATGTATTAATTTTGGCAGCTATTTTAGATTCAGTCTTAAGACAAAAATGCATATTAGTTTTAGTCACATTTAGTCATAGTTATCCTTCTTAGTTTCAGAAGAGGTTTTTCATGGTTGCTAGCTCTAATCAGATGTACTATAGGCTTATAAGAGAAGACTAACTTTTTATGCCAACGAACACCAATAACTAGAACTAATTTGACAGACTATAAACCAATGTGATACACGTGCTCTCTAGCTATACAGTAAAAGTGTTGCTTACGTTAGATACTAGACCTACAGTCTAACTCTAACTGCATTAAGTCAAACAAGCTATATCTTACAATAAACTTTAAGTAAAGCTGGCTATGTAAGATACTACTAATAACAATTAATAAGAGGTCAACCAAAGCGTTGTATGAACAAATGCAGTCATTTGATCAATTTACCAGCTAAATTGCTTTGGAATAACTGAACATGAATGGGGTTAAACGTTGGAAAATACAATGTTTGTAACTATAGGTTGCAAATGAGTATGACATGCTTTGCTTCCGCGTAAAAAAAACCTGCTGTGCTCCTAAATTTCTTTGTGTGCTCCTAAATGTTTTCATTTAGGAGCACATGTGCTCCTTGGGAAAAACCTTAGCGTAGAGCCCTGCAAATACTCTACTTTTTTTCTCTATCCCTCTCACTCAACTTTCTCTCACACTCCATCTCTCTGCTTCACTTTTTTTTCTCCTTCTTTCAATATTTTCCCTCTTCACTCTCTCTTTACTGTCTTTATCCAGAGCCACTCTTGTTCACTCTTTCCACTCTTCTTTCTTTCTTCCACTCTTCTTTCTTTTCTTCTTTCCTTCTTCCACTCTTCTTTACTTTCTTCACTCTTCTAGGAGACTAGGAGGGGAAGAGACTAATTCCAAGGCACTTGTTCTCTCTGTCATGGCCGCAACAGAGCAAGCACACTCTCGCAGTTCGTTCACGAAACGCATTCTAGTTTGTTTGCGCTGCTGTGTTTTGTACCTCTGGGTGACCCGTACGTTTTCAGGAGTTCTGATGTCAAAGATGCGTTGAATGAGTCTGTGAGTGTGTGTGCTAGATGAAGGAGATAGCTGCTGTGCGGAATACAATAAATCTTGCCACCATTACGAAACCTCCTCCTTGTCTCCCGTGTCAAATACTTTGGACGCCTAACCGTCCGCCAACATAGATCACCAAAACACAACGCAGAGTTTCAGCGGGCCGTTGACTAGCTGGAGAGAGAGGGTTACACACAATTGCAGCACAAAACACTGCTTATTATGGACATTAACGCTGTCACAATCAATGCACACTGTAGCCTACTATACGGTCATATCCATTTCTGTGTCTTTAAACACCCCACTCCGTGTGAACATGTTCTCCCGGCCTATGTGTATGTGATTTATGTAGGCCTAGATGTAGCCTATGTCTGTGAGTTGTGAGTTGCACGAGTGGATGACCAAAATTTCCCTCGGGATTAATAAAGTATCCATCTATCTGTCATTGTCATTTCAGTAGTTCGCACGACATTGTGTAGACTGCTGTTTACTTTTAAAATATATATATATATGGTCATAAACAAGTTCAAATGGACCAGTATTTACGGTTCAGAAACGTGTAAAACCTACGTGGAATATCACCACTGAAATTAAGCTTTCTCTACAACAACACTGTCCATCTAAGCAAATACTTACGATTTACTCCAACAATATATTCATTTCTGATGGACAAGAGGCATTCCATGAGTGAAGGATATGTGAAGGAACAACCTAACTCGGACTCCTCACTGCTAGTAGGCCTAATCACTCCAGGTTTGATACTTCAATCGTTGAATAGTATCCTACGTCAACATTCCATCCAGCGATTTTATAACGATAGCTTTCGAGTTAGGAAAGGGAGCAAGTGGAGTAGGCTAACTGTGAATGTGTAAATGTACATGAAAGGTAAAGATAGATGAGAGTATATAAATTAATTTGCTGAAAAAGCACTTCTTGTTCAACTGCAGTGATAGTTTTCGTTGCTTGGCAACGCTTGACGCCGGAAAACTCAGTTTGGAACTATTTTTGGTGGCGGAATATCGAAAAAAAAAAAAAAAAAAAAAAAAAAACCACACAAGCTATTATCAGGTTTAATATTAGCCTGAAAGCAATACGTCAATTATCCTTGATGAGACATATCCTTTAACAAATCGACTCCCACTCGTGTCATACTGCTTAAGCAGACGGACTGTGTGAGCAAAATATTAAATGTAGGCTAAACTGAACTATCAAAGTTTGTAGGCTATGTCTAGATAGAAACTGAACTGAACAGCATCAGGGACACCACAAAACACATTGAAGAGTCATTTAATGGCATCCTTATTTTTAAAGATTCTAATACAAAGGCATACACAAACATTTCAGCTAAAATCACATACAATCACTATTGCAATTAACATCACAATACAATAAAATGCAACTTAAGTTGGCTTTCAAGCTTGAGGGTTGTAAAGTAAAAAAAGGCCACACAATCAGTTTCTCTCTCTCTCTCTATCTCTCACTCACTCCAACACACATTCACATACACACGCATACAATTAACAAATACATTTTAGCATTTGGCGGAAAAGACATAGAAAGTGGTTTTCTAGAGCAAATTTACAACAGTGTTCAGCATTTAAGATGTGTGGCTTTGACGCAGCTTGTCTCATGAGAAAGAAGTGGTTGGGCTGTGTTGTTAGAGAATGGCTGTAGCTTAAGTAGGCTATACAGTGAAACATAAAAAAAAAAACACACATTTCTGTACAGACAAGCCAACATTAATCAGTATAAATATTCTTCATCCAAAGTCAGTGCAGTGTCCTCTTCCTCTTCTGTAAAGGCTTCTTGAGCTTCTTTTCCCACCCACTCCAAACAATGGGTCCTGATATACTCTGTGACGCTGTTTATGTGTTCCTGTCCTATGTTTGCATCTCTTTGTGTTTTTATTTTATTTTGTCACCAAGTACCTCAAAGGTCCAGCTGTGAAGTACAGGTTGTTCAGCCAATGAAATTTCTTTCAATTTGTCATATATAAAATGAAAAATAAAAGAGAAAAACTTTATACAAATGTTTTTTTTTCTGCTTCTGGTGATATCCCTTTTGAAAAATTGTCCTTCCATGAATCCCTGTGTCTTTACTGAATCCCCCTGAAGAGACACATGGCGAACACCATGGCAAAGAGCTGTGGAGAAAACAAACAGTCACCACTATGTTCATGACAGACTTGAATGTTATATTAGTAGGCCCTACATACATCTCAATCCTATATTCCGTAAAGTAACCGATACACTTTTTTCTCCTAATTGTCCATATTTCATTTTTAATCAGTATTGTAAGTGGATGGGGTGAAGGATTGGACTAATTAAGGACTAAGATCTGAGTGCTAAGTAAGTCATTATTGCTGGGTGGGTGGGTGTTACAGATCACTGAGAACAAGGAAAGTTGCAATTTAACAGGTTACCACAAGAGGGAATATGAAATCACAGTAAGTGTCCCAAAGAATTCTCTACAGCCACTAGGTGGCTGTGTAAGCCAAGAAACTAAAAGCGGCAAACCTCTTTCATTAGGTCAGTAAAAGAAGGCAAGAGTTGCTATCTCGATCAGGTCAGCCTAGTGCATGAGTGTTGATATGACTTCGAAAAACACAATATAATACTTTCAGAGAAGTTATCTTTCAGATATTACCTCAATGGTCAGAACCACGATGGCTAGAGCTCCAGCCACATAGATGTACATCTCAAAGTAGTCCACCACTGCTGAGTAACAGCCCTGTTAGGAGAAACGGCAGACAGAGGCAACTATTTAAGAAAAAGTCTGACTGGTTCAATAAATAATCTACGCCATTAACCTTCACCACACCTACAGGAAAAAGCTGTTAGTAAACCATGTCACATCCTTTGTGGTTGAATTACATAGTGATGTAATCGGAATTACATCCTGTCGCACCTGGCTGTTATTCATAACATCGGCAAACATGCCAGTATTTCTGTCATTGACACATAAATCATTGTAATATACGAAATGTAATGTGAATGGGGTCTGACCTTGTTGTAACGGAACATCATGCTGCCCATGAGGCACTCGTGCTCCTCTCCAGGGTGAGTGATCCTCCGGCAGCAAGCTTTGGGCACCATGTCGCTCGGATGAAGGACCCTGAAAAGGCTGTCCTCAAAGTCCTCAGGACTGTTTACTCCACAGCATTCAAACTGCAGAGGGAGAGAGACATTATTCCTTCCTATTCTATAGTCTGTTCCTTCTTGTGTCATAGATTGCAAGTCTATCCTTTCTCATACAGTAAAGCAACTGGCATTTGGTGGGCTGTAGTCATTTCCCCAGAGCTCTATAGAAATATTCAATATTAAAAAAATATTTTTGAATAACACCAGTCATTGCCTCTAACACAACAGAAAGTCAGACCTAAGCTCCCAAGACAAAGCACATGGTTACAGTGACTTAATGGTGAGAGGAAGACAAACTTCCTTTTGCCTAGAAGAGACCTTGAGTAACAACTGCCTCAAAAGGCAGACAATGAACCGAGGCAGAGGGAAACGGAAAAGGGAGAAAAGAGGTAACATATTTCTTATTTTATTGCATCCCAAGAACTGAGCGCACACCCCGCTGAAAAATAATAACAACACCTCTGACTAAAACGGATGTAATTATGACGAGAGAGGAGCACTTACCGTGTTCATGATGGCATTCCATGTTGAGGTGAAAACATCTGTATTGTTGTAGCCTTGGTAGTGCCTCCTCATCTCCTTGGTGAAGTACTCTCGGGTCAGCTGTGCACGCAGACAGAAGGGAAGGGATGGTTAACGCTGCTCTGATGAAAACAATAACTCTCAGTCTTGTAGGACGCTGCAGGCCTGATAACACAGAGGTGACTTACATGCTCCCGGAACACGAAAGCCAAGATGGCGGCAGCCAGCTCAGCCAGGAAGATGATGAGAATGAGCATGAAGAACTGTAAAGAGTGAAAGAGGTGGAATAAACAACCTTAATAAATACATGTGTGTAGAGCACGGCATGCATTGCCTGTATTTATGATGCTAAGACAGCAAAAGAGGCATAGCCAATACAAATGTGTTCAGTTAATTCAATGGGGCTACATTTGAATCAGCAATCTCTTCTGGTCAAAACAGCAATCTGACGAGTCAGCTTGTGTGGTTTTTGGATCCATTGAAGCATTAGTTTGGTAATGTAACAGTGACATGAAAAGTCAAGGTTGAGAAAGTAAATGAATCCCATCTTCACTTGTTTTAAGTTATTAACTAGCATAACCCAGCAATGAGGGTGGAAAGGAACTCCTGCCATGAATGGACTGTTACTTGCTAAATCTGATCTGACACACACACACACATACACACACTCATGTAAATCAGAGACACTCACAAAGAGCAGCAGACACTTGTTCTCCCGGATGGCTCCGCAGCATCCCAGGAAGCCCAGCAGGAAGAGCATGCCCCCCATGGCCAAGATGATGTAGACCCCTGTGAAGAGGAGTGGGTTCGCTGCCACTATCTCTCTGAAGCCAGTAGGGTCCACCAGCACCCACACGCCCACACCCAGGAGGAAGGAGCCACCCAGCTGGAGAAGTATATGGAACAGACAGACAGACAGAGAGAGAGACAGAGAGAGAGAGAGAGAGAGAGAGAGAGAGAGAGAGAGAGAGAGAGAGATCCATGGTTATCTACAGAAAGCCTACAGACAGCTCGGAGCCCTAATGCTGAGAAGATAACACAAACACAGTACTGGGGCATCAGTAGAATCATGTTCTGTGTGTGGTTGGAGCAGTTTGAGGTGCATACTGAGCGCACATTCTGACAATCACAGTACACATTTGCTGTTTTATTCACAGCATAAAAAGTGATTTGAAGTGCCTGCCAATCCCCCACTATACTTATCTAGGCTCACTTCAGACTCCTCCACGTTCCAAAATAACCACACTGATTCACAGATCCGCCATTCCCCTCAGTACAATAAACCAAAGCATATAAGGCTTTAAAGCCGGTGGTAAACAAAGGAGGCTAGGTGTAAAAAGAGGGCAGTGTATATGGAGACATTACTAGTGAGATTCTGTGCTGCAGGGTGGGGATGGTAGAGGGGGAGGGATTCTTCTGCCAGCTCTGCTCTACCCAATCATCTACCTGTCACACACACACAAACACACACACACACACACACACACACACACACACACACACACACACACGCGCACACACACACACACACACACACGCGCACACACACACACACACACACACACACACACACACACACACACACACACACACTCACACACTCACACACACACACACACGCTGTGCTCCGACGTGCGCACATACACAAAACCCCCACAGCTTTCACTGAAAACCCTGACAGAAACTCCAGCAGGCGACAGTCTGGTGATTAACTAGCTAGAGGTGGGTAGGACTGGGAGAGATGGGGAGGGTGGTGGAGGTGGTAGGGGAGGGTTGGAAAGCCAGAGATAAGAGCCCCACACACACTTCCCTCAATCCCTTTCTCTTCCGAGCCCAACCTGGGATTCTTTTCATAAATGTCGCATTAGCAATCTGTCAGTGTCTGTCCAACTGTCAGCTCCCCGCCAGACACGGTGCTTTCAGGCGATAAACAGCAGCTTGATATTCAGGCAGAATGCATCGGAAGGTAGCCCATGATAAACAGTGTTTAAGGTGTGGAGTCAATATTGGCAAGAAGAGGAGGCGGTAATTCTGCTCGGGGAAGTCTGTTGAGTTACGCACTTCACTGATTCGAAAAGACAAGGGAAATAATATGGCGAGGACTTCACTATGTGGGAAATAAATGGCTGGGCTCTCTTTTTAGTATAAATACTGTTCTGTCATCATTACCTCCCTTGTTTGCAAGAAGCTTTGCCCAATCTTTCCGTCTGCCTTCATATGGTGAGGCGTCTGCCCTTGATGAGCTGAGAGTGGACTGTCTGCAGTGGTATCTCCACGCAGCGTCTCAATGACATCTTGACATCCAGACGTGCTTAAAACCCCCACCCTCACCCTCAGCCCGCTCCACTCCACCCACCTGCCTAGTCCACTCCAAATTCAGCACACACTGAGGCCCACAAGGGCCTCCACACAGCTGTGTGTGATCAAAGCAGCTCCTGATGAGGAAGAAAAGGCAGACTCTTCCCTCTGTCTTTTCTCGCCCCTCTGCTCTCCCTCCTCTCTCTCTTTCTCTAATCCACTCTTTCTTATCTGTCCTCCTTTTTGTACAGTCGGTTGGAGGATGAAAGGGAAGGGAAGCGCTAAACACTGACGAAGATAAATATCAGCCCCGGCTTTTCATCACGAAAGGGTCAAGGTAGCGTAAATAGCCCACAAGGACTCACATGTTTGTGATTGAAGGGGGGTGGGGTTGGGTATTTCTTTCCTGTTTTTAATTTCTGACTTCACCACGGCTCCTGTGTGACATTTGAGACTTGTTTTGCTCCAGCCCTGAGAAGACATTATTTGATGAACTATCTGGGCGAGTGAATACGCTCCTTTTGGATGTTGCAGACATGATATGGCGAGAGCCTACATACAATAATACCAGCTGAGACCTCCCAGTCTCAGGACTGCATAAAATAACAGCCAGTCATTTCCACAGCAGTTTACTTATTGGGTCGGGCCGTGGCACCAGGTGGATTGTGAGTACTCTGTGAAATGGATTCTGGACAGAAAACCTCAGCTATTATGATAATTCTGGAGGGAGAGAGAGAGAGAGAGAGAGAGAGAGGTGACTAAAGAACACTTACAAAGATGAGGAAGTTGAAGACAAACATGAGGTATTTGATGCAGCTAAGGCAGTCACCCTCCATGCTGGTCCCCCTTGCAGAAGCCTCTCCTAGCCCCTGTGAGTGAGGAGAAAAACAACATGAAAACACTGGTTATTGCACTGGCACAAGCATGCATTGGTAGCATATACATTCAGACATGCACACATATACACACAGTCTTTGTGTCTCGTTTCTCATGTGAAATCTTCAAAGGACAGAAGGTTTGTAACCTCTTAATTATAGCAACACTTTCGAAAAATATTGACCATAAAGAGTCCACCGTGAACAGCTGCTGTCAGAACAAGCTCTACATACACGACTCTTTCTCCTGAGAGAAGTTGTGTTTCAGAGCACTCCCATTCAGCCTTCATGTGGGTTATTGGGGGGAAACGCGTCTTTTTTAGAGGCATGGCTTTGCCTTTTAGCTTAATGAATTGAGGGAGGGCACTTGGCGCTAAGGAGGCCCATCCCTCTACCTGACAAAGCACTCTCGCTGATGAGGGCCTATTAGGACACCACTTTACCTTGATGAAACTGGGTCTTTTTCATTAGAGGCCTCCCATGTTCCAGACTGGCACAGCTGCCCCCCATCATTCAGGTGCCATTGTATCACCCCCAAAGTAAAGTCAGCCAGGAGCCAGGAGCCAGGCCCAGGCCATTACAGGCGTCCTCCAAGGGAGACTTGGATAATTAGAGATAGTGTCAGCCACCGTGGCCAATTGCCTAAACCCAGTGGGTGAGGACAGCGTAGAGTGGAAATCAATCGAAGGGTGGAGGTGAGCTGACACAGTGGGGGGGAGGCAGATGTCCTGATAGCAAACTGTAATCAGTCTGCCTCCAGTACTACAGCTGGGTATTACAGCTCAGGGGGGGGTAGTCATGGTGCATATCATAGCATGCAATCAAAGTGCTTAGCTTGAGTCTTTTTTCAAATATTTTTTTATAATAGTGTGCCGTTTTTTATTTCAGTCACCTTGTGCACTTCAGCGCCTGGGCTTCATATTCACCAGGGAATCATTATACTTGAGCACAGCATGATTTACTTTTTCATAAACCCTTTTACTTGAAATGAGGCAAGGGCATAATTTAACTGCTCTACATTACGATTGAAAAAAAAAAACATGGCAGTGTGCTGCTTCTGTCCAGACAGACCCAGGAAGCCTGATAAGTCCCTGGGGTGACATAATACAGAGGCTAGATAAAATGTCTGACTTTACTAATACAATTTCCCCCCTGTATATTGTTTCCAAACCCCTCCTGACACAAACTGGCAGTGTTCTGACAGGTGTTTCCCAGGGTCATTTTCCAATGAAATGAAAACCCACAGCATCTGATGAAGTCAGTAGGTGAGGAGGAGGAGGAATCGATAAGAGTAAAGGAGAAGGGTGAACAGGAGCAGAGTGGAGGAGAAGGGTGGAGAGGAGCAGAGTGGGGGGAGAGCCACTGCTTCTGGGATCAAGAAAAATGGAGAGTTGTCAGTTTTCAGCGTTCTTAATTAGAATGATTATTTTCCCCAGCTCCTGTTTTCCATAGACCCAGTGGAATTGACTGATTGCGAACCGGAGTTAAATACACGCCTTCAATCGTAATGATGGGCTTAAGTATTGATTGTGTCTCTGCTGAGCGGCTGAGTGCTGATAGCGCCCTCAGGGCCATTAGCACTTTAATTAGCCCTCTCTCCTTCCGCATCGCCCTGCCCGCTGTGCACTCGGTTTTAATTGAGATTTGCATGTATTATTTGCCCAGTATTTTGTGTCAACTTTTCTGTCTTCTTTCTCTTCCTGTTCCCACCATTGTTACTTCCATTGAGAGAGAGAGAGAGAGAGAGAGAGAGAACGAGAGATAGAGAGAAAGGCTTGTAAAAATGGTGAGTGCGGGAATGGGTGGGGTTCAGATGTAGCTGGAAATCTGGCAGTAACTGAGTTTGGATTGGTTTTGTGCATGCTGAAGTCTGAGTTGGAGCTATTGAACACAATCCTACATTATGGACCCAGTTTGTATCATAAGACATGCTATTCCAACCTGCACTGGGCCCAATGAAACCAGAAAGTAATCATTATAATGCAGAAGAGAATGATGTGCTTGTGGTGGGAACAATGATCAGATGAGTGAGACTGACAAATGCCTGATTGTCCAATCAAACATTGAGGCAAATTTCAGTCACCTTATCTGCATTAAAATATACGTTAATGTATATTGAGGGAGTTGAGTCCTACAGTCTGGCAGAAGTTTAACAGAAAATGCTGACATTTCTTCTTGCATCTTTAATCACCAGTCTCATATCATCACTCTGGCTGACTGTATTAACAAGGTTCTTCAGAGTTTAGATAGGGTTCTTGGAAATCATTTCACAAAATATCAAACTTCATCTTGCACAACCTCCAGTGCACGGCTCTTCCATTCCATTGAGACAGCACATTGCCTGAAGTCTCCCATGAAGTGTAATGTGCTTTTTTTCACAATTATAATTTCCAAACTTCTTCTGTGTGTTTTTTCGCCATTTTTAAACTGCAAACGCTGCACTTGGTAAACTGCGGTCTGGGGATTTGACGGGTCCCCTCGTGGGGAGAGGCGATGGCATGAACCACTATAAATCACGCCAGCGGCCGGCACCGTCGAGCCCTGGAGAAAGTGCAGAGTAAACACGGCAGCGTTTCCCACGACTCCCCCAGGACTGCAGACCCTCATCCATCAGCACAAGGCCTCTGAGAGCCGGGCCTGGGTCCGCAGAGAGCCGCCGCACCCATTACACAGGGGAGGGAGCCGATAGCCCCAAAGAAGCTTAGCTCAGATCACCCCAACAACCACAACACAACAGACCAGAGCTAATCCATCAACAGCATGGCTCATCCATGTCCCGGGAGTTTAGCCATTTCTTGGATAGCCATGACACAACACACCAGACCTAGACAGCCACTAACATGGCTCATTCACCTCAAGACTATTTTAAAATTTTGAAATTCCAGTTCTTGGCCCTGCGAAAAATCAACAATACACCGATACTATTCAAAATAAATAAATCAAGAGCCACAGGCATGGTCCATTTAATGAAGCTTCTTTAGAGACCTTCTCTATAAAGTGTGAAAAGCAAAGAATTTCTGGAAGTAATGAGAATGTCATTGAGCAATCCATGCTGTGAGCACAAAGGACAAACCACTCAGCACCAAGGCTGCGACAGCACATATTTTTCATTGAACAAACAACAAGGTTGCACACATCGATACTGATTGATGACTAGTGCGAATAAGCAGCAGGGTAGGAAAGAGAAAATGGCTAACAGGACAGACACGAACCTGAGCAGGGACCAACTCTATATGTACTGATGACAGAAACAGATTGGCTGACACGTGCGCACACACCCTGTCCCCGTCCTGTGGAATAAGCCATTGACTGCCAACACGCTGTGATTCCACGTGCCGTTCTCCAATAACTCCAAGGTAAACTGTAAAATGCCTGCAGGCATTTGGCAACCGTACAGCATGCCTTCCCTTAATGTAATGAGCTGAAGTCAGTCAATGATAAAATAAGAAGCCTGACATCAGAGGGAGGAAAATCCTCTATTGCTCAAGCCATGCTTTGTGGGTCCGTTTGTCCGTCAACAGATGTATGTCAAGATCATCCGTCTTCTTTGCCTGTTCACGAAAGTCATTTCAACAAAAATACACGAGCCTCGTCACTCACTCTTATCAGCTGAGAAAGGCCCGTTAGCTTACTGCGATCCAAAGCAATGATGAGACACAGTAAGTGGCTCCAGATGTTTCGTCACATCCACAATAGCTGCTGGATATAGGGGGCCCTCCTTACAACATTATCTAAACTTAGATTACTCCTCCAGTGATGATAGAGGGAGGTGGAACAGACAGGATGAGGTGCAGACACCCCCCCCCTCCCCCTCCCCCGAGAGAGACAGAGAGAGAGAGACAGAGACAGAGACAGAGAGAGAGAGTGAGAGAAAGATAGCGAGAGTGAGAGAGACAAGGAGCAGTCTGGTGGTGTCATCAGTCCACCCAGGGGTGCATCACATGAGCCTGGCACATAAAAGTACACTAACGCCACAATACCGTAGGGCCTCTGGGGTTCACGATCACTACGGCGTGATTAATAGTCCACACATTACAGTGGACACCTGGGCCCACAGAGGCTAATGACCTGTTTTCTGCAGTTATCTTAAATCTATGTTTTTATTTTCTACAGCGGGCACACACACACACACACACACAAACGTTCACAGAATTTATGCATTCACGTCACACACTCCCCCGACTTCACATACACTCCCTCGACTTCACATACAGTATTCACATCACTCTCACGCTCTTTCTATCTCCCTCTTAACTCAGTCTTTGTTGCTCCTAACT
>NC_137926.1:26670053-26845053 GCF_963457725.1 Sprattus sprattus
AAGTGAAGAAACGAAGAAACAAAGAAGGGAGCTGCCAATAACAAAATGGTCTTCCATCATATTAGACACATGTGAAAGTCACTGGGTTTGGTGGAATGCCTCTGCATCTATCCGCCAGCAGGAGATTCTAACTGCAGCTGAGGGGAATCAATGAGACGCTCGGGCAACTGATCGATTGACTATTGAGCCACAGAGGCGGATATGTGGACTCTCTCTTTCTCTCTTTCTCTGTCCTTCCTCTATCCTCTTCGCTTGAATGGGTCCTCCATCTGCTGAGGCATTGACCCAAATATGTTTTTTTAATACATTGCTTAATCTATAATCTATCCATCTTTCAAGAATTACATTGTAAGACAACCCTATACATTTGACCTTGAAGGTCAAATAAATGTGTATACGTTTAGCTTTTCTCAAGCAAGTGGATTTTTTAGTTTTTGTTCAGACCTGTTTTCGCACCTGTTTTGTCAGAGCAAAAGTTTCCCTTTCCTTGGTCTGGTCACTTCATGGTCTCGGTATAGCTATTCAAACAGCTCCTCATGAATATTCATTCTTTGAAGCAAAAACAAAGATTTTGGCCGACAGGAGAGCTTCTTAGGGGTATACAAACAGTACAAATTACATATCGTCAGGGACCTTAACTCTTCCCGACGATTTAATAATGAGTTAAAAATCGAGATCCTTCATTTGCTGAAGAGTTTGATCATAATGCAGGAAAACAAATTTTATACAATGAGAAAGGTATCGAAGACATTTGTGATCATACCATCATACATCATTATTTCTATGTGCCTCAGACACTTGTCACATGTTTATTGATTATTCGTTGTTAGCTATAGAATCCTCCTAATGAAGATACCTCTGAAACTGCACGGAGCAGAACTGACCTCTTTGGAAGCGGCGAAGACAAGGCAGCTATATCTTTCTCAATTGATTTCTTTGGACAACGTAGAGGATGACTACTAATTCAGTTCATGAATAGACATTCAATAACAACATGAAGTACAACTTAATTTCAGTCTTTAACGTTCCTATTTTTATACCTTTAAAAAGATTGCCTAAACATTAACCAATGGATATATTTTATATACGTTATTCACGTGGTTGTCTTTGTGCAAAGTTTCATACCAATTGGATGACACTTTACATATCACAACATTCACGGTTGATTTTCTGTTAAGATGATGATAACTTAAACATTTTCTGTCATTTCTCTGGATTGGGTGCACCAAATTAAACATGAAAAAAAAGAAAAAAGAAGAAAAAGATTTGATTCTGATACACCCAGGCCTAGTAAGTCTCCACAGGGGTTTCTCAATGCACTGGACCCCCCCCCCCCCACACACACACACACACACACACTATACAGTGTCTTATTAGTAATTCAATTCCACTTTAACAACTCGAAGCATTGTGCTGATAATACTGAGTGAGCCAAGTACGGTGCTTTTGGATCTGCTTAGCATTGAGGGGGTTTGCAGTTAAACAGTGTCAACATTCTTGTGGTTTAGTTTAATACATTCAGCATCTATGGCTCCATTTGGTTCGAAAAGAACCCACACCCCCGCCACCCTGCCCCTTCTTTATTAGAACTGCTTGGCCAATCGTATCAGAGATTGCTCTCGTTCAAAAACAAATGAGCTCAGAAACAGTCCATGGAGTCAAGTCTCTAGTTGCGATGAATTAGGTCCAAGTGGTGCAGAGTTCACTTCCTTCACAATGACTATTCTCAATAGTCCCACCCTACCCAGAGTTTAAGACACACATTCTTGTCTTAGCATCTCTAGACACTCTCATACCATTCCCACAATGCCCTTGTAAAAGTCAACATTTGCATACTCTTGACAAGATTTGCCAACAGAAAAGTCTACAGCTAGGGTAAGAGCAGCAGCCCCTCGGATGGCAGCAATGTGACGGTAATGTGACGGTATGACAACCAGCGCCAGGAATGGCAATCATCACCCCTTTACCATGGCCTGGGGGCTCAGCACGCATGCCGATAGGCTATCTCTGTCCACACTCTCTGTGCCAGTGACAAGCAGGGGCAATTATGTGTCTAGTCCAGTCACCAGTGTTTGGGACCGAGCTGCCATCCCATGTTCCTCCTCCCCTGGTGTCCCTCACAGCCTGTCGCGTCAACATCTTGGCAGCTTCAGGCCCTTATTACCTCACGCTCCCCATCGTTTCACGGCAGACATCACCTCCTGAGTCTAATCTTAAAAACATAGAACCTGCTGACCTATGAGAAGAGGGAAAGGAAAAATGTATTTATTTCTTTATTTCTTTGTGTGTGTGGGGATGGAAAGAGAAATCACATATGGAGTGATGGAATGGGGGCTGACTTTGGGATGCCTCCGAGCGGTAATGAGACCTTTGGGAGCTCTAGCGAACAGGTTGAAAAAAGTTTCCAGCAGTGTTGTGCATTCATTTTGAAGGACAAGGAGGTGGAGATTGCAGTGTAGGTGTGTGTGTGTGTGTGTGTGTGTGTGTGTGTGTGTGTGTGTGTGTGTGTGTGTGTGTGTGTGTGTGTGTGTGTGTGTGTGTGTGTGTGTGTGTGTGTGTGTGTGTGTGTGTGTGTGTGTGTGTGTTTATGTGTGTGTTTATGTGTGTGTGTGTGTGTGTGTGTGTGTGAGTCTCCAAGGTAACCATGTTTTTTGTGGAGACGTAAGATGGGGAAGGGGTTGTCTACACTGGTGCTAGGTGTCAACACTTAAACCAAGATGCTGTCAGCACAAACGAACCCAGGGCTCTGTGCACTTCGCAGATGGAGGCCAGGTTGGCCGGCCATTTGTCTAATGAGTGATCACTCAGGGGCCTGTCACAGTGCCATCTGGAGACACACCTCTGCCCCCGCCCGGTAAATAATGAGAATGGGTTTAAGTGCAGCACATGGCAGTTTTAAGGCAGATTCAGTCTTGACTGTCTTTCATAAACAATATAAGAATAACAGCTTGAAAAAAAAGGTGTGATCAGCCAAAAAAAACAACGATTTATGATTCCAGTGTGACTAAACAGGTAATAAACAGAAACAAGTGGTTCCTCTTATGTGGTTCTGAATATACTTCTAGGCACTGCTGCAGGGAATTGTGGCAAGCGTTTTTCAAAATGGCCGTAAGAACAGAGACTATTTAGGGCAATGAGTTGAGAACAAAAACATCCATGAAGGAATGATATATGTTTGTCCTCTCTGGCATGGAAGTTGTTAAATACACTGTTCTCTCCCCAAGTCACATGTGGGTGCCATCTGTCCTGAAATACACACAGCAGCACAAAGGATTTGTCTTCACAGACAAAACTGACTCAGTAGCACTAACAGAATCAGAGAGTGTTACTGGGAGGAAATGTAATAACACAAAGACTGCAGCTCTGCGTCCATGTCTATGGCAAAAGTTCATGGCATAATGAATGAATGGCACATTTCAGGGGAGGGGAGAGCCACCTGCTCCGTCTGCTCTAGCTTCCCCAAGCAGATTGTGTGTGTGTGTGTGTGTGTGTGTGTGTGTGTGTGTGTGTGTGTGTGTGTGTGTGTGTGTGTGTGTGTGTGTGTGTGTGTGTGTGTGTGTGTGTGAGTGTGTGTGTGTGTGTGTGTGTGTGTGTGTGCGCGCGTGTGTGTGTGTGTGTGTGTGTGTGTGTGTGTGTGTGTGTGTGTGTGTCGGTGTGTGTGTGTCGGTGTGTGTGTGTGGGAGAGAGAGAGGGAGAGAGAGAGAGACTGCGATGCAGAGAGAGGGACTGCGATGCAGAGAGAGGGAGAGTGTGTGTCCTGATAATTATGCAGGAGGCTATACATGATTAATCCATTTTTATAGCACCAATCCAATATGCACTCCTGGAGGCAGAGTGCACATACTCAGATATTAATGTGACAAGAGTGCTTATGCTTGATACACTGACACCATTACAGAGCAATTGACTTGCGCAGTGCAGGGGCAAAAGCATGAAAATTATCAATATGTTTTATTGTTTAGTCAGCAAAAGTAGTTCCTTGCCACAGACAGCAAAAAAAACACACACACACACACACACACACACACACACACACACACACACACAGACACAGACAGACTTACACACACACACACACACACACACACACACACACACACACACACACACACACACACATTCACTCACTCACTCACTCATTCACTCACACACACACACACACAGAAGTTTAAAGAACATTAAAAAGAATTCGACTTAACGTTACTACCACCTAACGGATACATAACAAACAGAAAATAACAGTCCTACTTAGATGAAGAGTAAGGAGCCATTTTGGAGCCAATCGTAACAATGTGCATCTGTCAAAGGCCCCTTTAACCCCTGGAACCAAAGCAAGTCGGCTGGAGCTGTGTGCCTAGAATTTTAATGCTATACGTCTCAATGCAAATTGCGTTCTCACAAAAGACCTGCGGAGCTCCGGCGTGACAGCGAGAGACAAAGCCTCCGCCGCCTCTGTGTGGGACACGGCTGCCTCCCGGTGACTGTGTGACAATGGCCTTTGTGAGGCAACCGTCCGTATCCAGCCAAACAAGGCTGTCAACAAGCACGCTCGCCCTTGGATTTCCTTTCAATTATTTCGCCCCGTTGTAAGCATCTCTCAGCTGAAAATCTCCCGTTAAAGAATAGCATATAGGGGGGGGGGGGGGGGGGGGGGCTGAAATACTTCTGGGGAGAGGCTGGGTCAGGTGGAGGCTGCTGCTTCAAGGCAAGCACAAATAAACACAGTCATAATATACGTACCATGATGTGCCTCCCGGTTCAAGTCAGTGCAGCTCTTTCTGTTTCTCCTCTTCTCCTGCTTTCATTAGCTGTACAAAAGAAAAGAAAAAGAAACATAAAGACATGTTGGTGTTTGCCTTTAAGGCTCTGTTTGGATGACAGTATGGGACAGACATAATGGATTTACATTTACAGAATAAAGGAGGTGTCATGCCTCTGAGCCTCCCCAACCTCTGACGAGTTTTCACTTTTGATTTGGGTGTCTGAGTGACATGCAGAGACGGAGCTGTGGGTGATACAAACACTGCAGGAATCTTAGATGAAATAAGACTCAAAGCCCCTTAAATGACCAGATTTAGGATTCATTATTTATGACACACTCCCTGTGGCGCGGCAGTGGCAGAAAAGGCAGCAGTGTTTTACCGGCGTACATTTTTCACTGCACAGCTGGAGGGCAACATTAACGGGGACAGAGTGGCTTTAATCAAACCGAAACCAAAACTGTGTTGGAAGCAGGTGAAATATTAATGTCTGCCGCAAGATATTAGGCTCTGAGTTTCCTCCCGCTTGCCTAATTACCCTTCATTGTTGTAACCCACGTTCAACACTCTCTACCTCTCTCTCACTCTTTTTATCTTTTTACTCTCTCTTTATCTCGCTCTTCCTGTTCCCTCTCTTCTTTTCTCCCTCTCTCTCTTTTTCTGTTCTGGCTTTTGCTGTTAAAGTTGATTAGCATCTGCACTCATGAATAATTTACGTCAAACAGCGATCCTTGCTAATTACCTGTAGCTCACTTTAACTGCCAGCGTGCATTTCTGACTGCGGTCGGCTAATGAGCCTAAATGCTTGAAACTTTTTCGCCACAAGTGTCTGCCAGCTGCAAGGGAAATGCAAAGGTGATGCGGGCCAATTAAGGGCTGATATTCCTGTCGCAGCGCGCAGGGGGGGGAAAATATTCAGCCGCGTTGTTTGGAATGACAACACTTTGGTGTCGTTTCAAAGGGGCGAGGAGTGATGGATGAAAACACTCGGAGGAGGAATGGTGCCTATGGAAGCGGTAGAATCTCATCACAGGAGTGGAATATTGGAATCTAGGCCACATTTGGCCCATGAGGGAACCCGGCGAACGACAAACTGCTCAGAAAAACCGAGACCCATCAGCACTTGCATGGATTACTCATCACTAGGAGCGCTCCCACAAGACGGGCTGGACGAGCAGAACCCGGCAGTATGTCAAGCATGTTATTTCTCTACCTCAAGCAATCACAGGCTTAATGGACACTGACTGATAGACCTTGAGAGGCTCTACCTCTGTAATCACACGCTTCCTACAAGGTTATCCTGACATAGGAAACCACAAAGCCAGCTGCCAGCTTTAGATCGCAATGCTTTCTGTGCATTACTGTTAAATGCCTTCATCAATGTTTCTTTTCTTTTGAGTGTTGATCAGAAAACTGATTCTATGAAGGATCGGGTTTAATGTGTAAATAATACAGTCTGTACAGATGCTATAGGTTTGGGAGATGTTCTCTTCAGAGACCTAGTGTTCGTGCTCGACCCCACGAAGCCCATGTTTGGAGTGCTGTTGGTTCACACTGGGCATGGCTGAGGAGAGTTGTCATTATTGTTCGGTAACCATAGCAACCCACTGGGAGGAAAAGTGGAGCACCAATTGGATCTGCATCTTACAGCGATGGAGGGTTGAAGGTAGAGGAAAGTGGAAAGGTGATGGGGGAGCAGCACAACAGAACGAGGCTGAATCACACGGGGGAGGCTGGAGCACCATTGGGTCAACCGGGCTGAAAGAAACGAGCTCACAATGCGAACTCATCTGCATTTTCTCAAGTGCTCGTCTCTAAACAGGCCTGTTCTTACTCACACAAATCAATGGCATTTAAGATCGACCACGGTGCGCTGGGACCATTCATTGCGGCACTAATTGATTGGTCTCTGTTGACATTTATGCGTGGGCGGCCATCATATTTTCTCTAATGGAAGCTTTGTGGCAAAACAAAACAGTGTTTGCAGACTTTACAATGTCAAAAGGAAGTTTGGCAAACTCTCACGAGTCAGACAAATAGATACCTTTGTATGTAAGTATAGAGTAAAGACACACAGTAAGGGGAAAAGGCACATAAAAACACATTAGAAATAAAAAACTGAGATTGCCATCCAAATGTTGAATGCTGTGGTACTGTGAGAAGAGTATGACATTTCACTAGCATGCTCAGCGCATCATTGTGGCTGTTGTGTGAGGAAGGCAATAAAGGATATCCCCTTCCATGTTGTGGCCTTGCACACTTCCTGTGAGTCCAGTGCCCTTGTCCTCTCTGTCTCAGACATAGCTCATCCCAAACACAGCCCCTTGGGTATGGACATGGCAGCAGCTGATGATTGAGAAGTCGTCTAAACTGCCTGTCTCAGCCAGAGGCAACAATGATGATGCCAGACTTTCTCTAGATGAAGGTCACAGACCTGATAGATATTGGATTAGCAGAGAGTGCTGTGGTCAGCATTCTGTTTCAATGTGGTAAATATAAGGCAACAACCATCCAGTATTCATACCAATCATGCATGAGTGATCAAGCACTGCTGCCCTGAGTAGGAATACCAGGCCTCTGTACAAGTGTACAAGGGCTCCTGGGTAAAAGGACTGGTCCCATAGAAAATCCAAAAACCAGGGTGCTGAGGGAGTCACAGTTTTCAACCAAACTCATTGCCAGATGCCACCAAAACTCCTTGGTGGTGTTTACTACTGGGCTTTCCCAGCCGTTCACTGCCTCTCCTTACCTTCTCCACCTCCTCCATTTGTCAGGCCCCCATGGCCAACTAGACTAGTGTCTCGAGGGGAGGAAGGTGGTTGGGGGCATAAACACATAGCTTTGAAGCCAGACGATTAAAGAAGAGAGACTTGTCGGACTGGGTCAAGGGGCCTGTATGGTGTGTGGTGGAGCTGGCAGTGGGGAGGGTGGGGGCATCACCATGCGGGACAGGAAAGGCCATGAAAGCTCTGTGAAGGCTAAGCTAGGCCCGCGGGACACAATTAAGACTCAGAGAGTTACAAAAACAGAGCCAGTGGTCAGGAAAAGCACTTCTCCCTCTCCCCCCCCCCCCTCTCTCTATCTCTCTTGTTCATGATTGACTTAAGTCAGTGAGTAAACAGAGCGGGGGATGGGGTTGAATATAATTTCCCCTTCTAGATACCTTGCATTGCACAAGGACATACCAAAACAAATCAATAACATTACACTTTGGTGGTATGACATAAATGTAAACACCACATATTGTTTAGTATTCACAACTGACCTTCCTACAAGATACAGAGAAGCTAAAGACTACACATAAATGATAGTGAATAACAGTGGAATATTTGGCCCGTAAGAGCCTACAAGACAGTAATTAAAACCCAAATTAGCACATTCAGTGTTGCCGGACATGTGTCTCCTTCCGTGAGTCATAAACATCACCATCCTCATGATATAAATGTTGAAGAGGCTCTACGTGACACCTAGTTTGGACCCCAAAACACTCCTTTGCCGTCCTGCATTGTAAGAAGGGCTGTCCAACATCTGCTTTCCATTGTGGACTCTCATTAAAACACATGGTAAACACCATGCCTGAGCCTCTGATGTTGGACCATGTTAAGTCTCACACTATCCAGAGGCATTTGTACAGAGACCCTGACAGCTCTATTGCTTCTGAGAGGCGGTAAGGTGTTCCTCCTGTTGTCCAAGTTCCCCTCAGGGGACCAGACCTCACCTTGTCACTCCCCTTGCCCCATTTGTCTCCCCAAAGGCACACAAAACATTTATTTAGTTGCTCCAAAAAAAAAAAGAAAACTCCTTCAAAGCGAGAGTTCAAGTTGGACAGGAAGCACACTCCTGACGTGCCTAATTAAAACCAGAGGAGGGCCTCCATGTTTACGTTCTTAGCGCTTGAGTCTGGGCAGAGGATAGCCTAGTTATGGCACCGTCTCGCCCGCTACAGATCTCACACCCGGGTGTCGGGGCTGGCAGTGACTCTCACCAACCTTAATAAAGGGAGGCAGTGTGCCATGATTGAGTGAGGTCTCTGTTTATCACACCACACCACCAACAGAGAACCATATGACTGGGAACAGAGACCTTTAAACAATTCACAAAATAGATCCAATCTCTTCCACTAACACGCATAGGCAATTTTAGTCCGATCCTTTTCTAAATGCAGCTCTGTCTCTGCTTGCTCTTGTCACTTAGCGCCCACTGTGTGTATAATGTCCTTAAACACCCCTTTAACACTGACAACACAACAGCTGAATGTGAAGGACACGGAGACGCAATGATTAAAAGTGCCCCTGGAGATTCTAAGCATAAATGAATAATGCTTGTAGTGTAAATAATTAATAAATAACGTCCCGGAAAGGAGAGAGAGGTGCTTGTGACGAGATAGCCGTTTGGTCAGGGATGAGATTCCAGTTATATGCGTTGGGTCCTGATGGCACCGCGCAGCGTTCCTGATTTCATGGGCAGGTCTGTGGGAGCACAGAGGCCAGGCCCCATGCTGTGTTACGAGTGTCAGGAGTCTTGCGGCTGGATCGTTTCCTTGCGGGGACGGACCCGACTGTGGGACTCCCTCATAAACACACACATGTGTCTGTAACACACTGCATCTCGTGTTTGGTGAGGAATGTGTTTTCGCATGGCAAGTTCAGTGTAGACACTTCACACGGCTTTGAGTCACTTCACACGTCAAAGATGCTGTGTATTTGATATATCAGTTATCAGACGGACTTGTCAGTTTAGAAACTGTATACCAGTAGAATAGAGGGAAGAAAACGTCATAGTATGTCAACTGTAGGTTCTTGGGTATGTGCTTATCTACAGCTTCTTAACTTGGGTGGTTTCAGGGTTTCTCGCCCTAAGATGCTATGTTGCGTTATCCCTGCCTGCTCCCCACTCTGTCCTTGTCATACACAGAGATATCCTTCAGGAGAAGTTGTGCCTCTTTTAGTCCCAGGAGCACTCCTAAGAGGAGGAGGAGGAGGGGGGGTGTTAAGGGCCTGGGCATACTTTCCACCAGGCACTCCTGTAAAACCTCCTAAAACACCATCAGAAGCATTCCTCCTCCGGGCAGAGGAAGGGGCGAGCTGGGAGACGTCAAGTCAAATCACCCTCAACACAAAGGCCCCTCCAACACTTCAGATGTAATCTTCAGGTGCAAGTGCAAAAATGGCCGCACATAAACAGTCTAAGCAAGCTGTGAGAACTTTACAACCTCGCAGTGCTTTCAGTCTGGAAAAACAAAGCAAAGGCGGTGGGAGCTTATCAAAAAGAGAACAGCCGGTCAACAAGCTCTGTTTGCTATACAGGATGGGGTCCATTAGAGGGACCTGATAGGTCTGTACTATGGGGACTGTCTTTGGAGAAAGAATGAAGTTGGGGGTTAACCTACTACTCTCATAAGGCATTTTGGTTACAATAAGCACCACTTCAGGTCCTCAGGCTGTGGGAAAGGGAGTTTACATGATTGCGTCACAGTGATTTATTGGGTGAGGTAGGGGGAGAAGTGCAAGAGTGCAACATGAGCCCTCTTGGAGGATATCCAAAATGAGGTCCCCAAAGAAACACAAGTCAGTAGGTTTCCACTACAAAAGATGATGGATATGGGGCAACAGGCAGAGACAAATGTGCTTGCTAAGTCAGGGTAACAGATTCATAGCCTTAAGCCATGACAACACTCAAGTGCAATGCTTTCTTGAAGATGTATCTGCAAATAGCAGAAAGGACACCAAATGAACCTGCTTTCGTCTGAATCCTACAGGGTGGATGTTCTGCAGAACTGAAATCAAATTAAAATAAAGTAGATCCTCATTTCTAAGATTGCATCTAAACTTGTTTTTAAACCTTGTATTCCCTGCCTTTCCAACCTAGAAAAGGTTATAAATATGCTAAAATGCATCAAATTGCATTGCCATTGAAGAACATTTCATTATTAGACAAAAAAAAGGCCTTGAGGAAGGAGTGTGTATTACTGGCTCCTAGACTGATGGTAAAAACTAACATACATGTGCCACTCATCTACAAATATACAGACAGAACCAGTCAACAGACTGGTCTCGTCATTAAAAACAGGACCACACAAAAAGTATGACTCAGTTTTTAAACCCTCTAAACTGTGGTTGTTTTTGGTTCTGACTGCAGACTGCTAAAGAACACCATCTGGATCTGTTTTGTGAGGAAAAAAAACAGTTAGGTACTATCCTATCCAATTGTTTCAGTTTGTGATTTTTCTATGCGATTTTTGTGTATTTGTAACAGTTTGAGGTGGCAAAGATCGAATGGGCTAATCAACAGTAGCATTAATACCTCACATTAAAGCTAAGCTGCTTAGCAAAATCAACAGCTTTCAAAGCCATGATCTCTAACTTTCACAAAATACAAAGCCCAATTCAGAGCTCAATTCCAAATGCCACAATCCTCTCATAGGCCCAGGGAATAACAGAGGTCTCGCCAAAAGCTGACAGACAGTCACTGACTGCATGCGGTTGGAGGAGAAAATGAAAATAGTCTTTTGAGATTTCTGATTTCAATGTGCTGGGCTTTGAGCTGTGACAGAATCCGTCAAATGACAATGATATCAGTGATGAAAAAGAAAAGATTACCAGGGGGAGTGGGCTAAAGTGTGTGTGTGTGTGTGTGTGTGTGTGTGTGTGTGTGTGTGTGTGTGTGTGTGTGTGTGTATGTGTGTGTGTGTGTGTGCGTGTGTGTGTGTGTGTAGAAATAACATGGTATCTTCTCAGGGCTTACAGAAGAATCACCCTCCTTCTTAGAAGCAGCACATATCTCCAACCCAGGTTTCGGTTGAATTCAAACCTGAACTTGTCTCCGGCCCATAGCACCCATTGCACCTGTAGTGACATGGTGAAAGCCTCCAAATAGCTCATTGAGAGCCATGGCATCGATCAAATCGTATGCACAGACACTACTGGATGAGGGAGGAGGGTGGGATGACAGGCTCCTTCAGAGATCCCCAGACCATCTGCTTTTACTTAGACTAAGAACACACAACACCCTCCACAGTCAGAGCTCATGAAAAACCATTAACACACACACACACACACACACACCCATGACTACTGCCAGTGGTTTATGCCTACTGATTATTTTCTCCTTCGTTGTTTCACATGACTCAAAGACATTTCTTAAGTTCCTTATAGACCAGTTAAAACATTACATCTCTAAGGCAGCACCTGGGTCAAATGTCACTGTAAATCTAGAATTTAAACAAAGTTTGACGATGGTGGGACTTTTCCATAACAGAGGACAATCCGGAAAGCTCTGGACCCTTAAAAACATACACTGTACCCTCTAACCCTTTTCCACACTCTAGAGCTCAGTAGTGCACCCAAACACTGTCCTGCGTAATCCTGCAGCTCAACTGGTAAGAAGAAGGTTCTAACACTACCAAGTTCACAGGTTCAATTCCTAAGAGACAAAAAGCCATGTCAAATGTATAATAGTTTTGCTTAGTTCTAGGATGTTTGGATGCAATAAACAAATGTAATGAAAATGCATCAGCACCAATACCATGGGGTACCTTCTCTGATAACAAACAGCTGGGCCTTGGCAGCAACTGCCTCTTCTAATGCTGCACACCTCGATCTCTGGGCATGGGCCTCACCAACAGGTGCTTATAATTAGGTCAAACCGGCATGACTGCGAGCTGGCAGCGGAGTGTGTGGCTAATCTTGGGAACGCGTCCAATGTTATCACTTCCTGACGATTCTTCTCAGCCCCAAGCGAGATCGCACCAGTTTAATTTACTGCTCGTCCGTTCCGTACTCCGCCACCGCAGCGTAAGCGTATGCATCTGCATCGCCGCAGACATCTGCTGCACCTTTTCTTAAGATCTGTGAAACACAAGCGAAGGACGGCATACCTCTTGTCAGAGGCACCAACCGTTAAGAATGTGGGTATTGCACCGGTATATGGCTTTCAAATAGCTTTAACAAAGTCTCACACTTTAGCGCAGTGTATGCTCACAATTCAAGTGAGGCAGATATAGAGATGATGAAAGGAGAGAAAGAGAGAAAGCGAGAGAGAGAGAGGAAGAGATTAAGGGCGGTGGAGATTAGACTTCATGGTCTATTTCTCTCATTTTCTCTTCTAATGGGTAAGGTAATGATATGAGAGAATCCCTCAGCGGCTCAGAGGAAATACCTTCTGCCTTTTCAAGTGGCTGCCACACACACGTCTACAAAAGAGCCAGCTCCATCTCACCGCCGTGAGGACTGGAACCTTTGATGAGGAGTTCTACTCCTATATGTCTTAGCTTAGTATGAGGTCACAGTGGCTGCCACCGTACCCTCCTCCATCATCCCCGGCTACCGCAGGCATGTTTTAACACATGACCCTCGAATACTGCCGGCCGCCGCCGCCACCGCCACACACATTTCAAGCGCTGTTTGGCTGAAAGTTTTATAAAGTGGTATTAAAAAATCATGAGGCACTCTCTGGACAAGGCCCTTTAATCATTTCCTCCCCTCAGGGGTGAAAATAAAAATCTACAACATGGAGATTTAATCTGCTGTTAAACACCAGAGCTATTATGGCAAGGGTCTCCAAGGTAGCACATCCACAGGGGATGGGCTGGAACACGCAAACGAAAAGCTGAATAGGTAAAAGCCAAATGGTGTACAATGATCCCAGCAGGAGAAATACACTCAAATATTTTGAGTACCGAAAAAAGGAGAAATGGGCTGATCAGAAACACGTTGTCTGTTCTCAGCCAGTTAATGTGTTGGTGTAGCTCAGCAAACCAGACAACTAATATTAAGTTTCAGAACTCCCTGCTGTGCTTAGAAGCAATAACCAATCGGCATTTTATTACAGAGACGTGTGTGGCACTTTGGTAGACCCTGGGATTTTCCAACCATTCAATGACGGAGGTGCACACACACACTCCACAGAATCCATTGCAGTGGCCACTGAGGCTATTTGCTCTCATCTCCTCCCAGCCCTCAAGCCCAATATGCATCAGACTGTCTGTTTCCAAATGGAAGAGAACCCAGGCAGCAAAATGTCCTCTTAACAAATAGCAGTGATTTGCCGGCTTGGTGTAGGTTTGTGGCACCCACCCCTCTCCACACCTCTCTGCGGGGTGGGGGGGCGGCGGTGGGGCTGGTGGACCCACACACTCTCGCCCTGCCCGAGATCGTTTTCTTGCTCCCGCAGGTACCGCTTAAGCCACTGAGGCTTTTTAATAAAGCGCCTGATCAGTCCCTGGGCTGCTATTCCATGCAGCCGAGGCAGGCAGGCAAAGCAGTGTGTCTAATGGACTACTGATGAGTGTGAGTGCCCGTGGGAGAGAGCGTAATTAGGATAAGCGGGGCACGCCCGCAGGAGCTGGGCTGTGGTGACGGACGGGTGGAGCCAGGTGGGGATGACTGAGGCGGAGGAGATGCCGGGCCTGCTGGGGGGCTTTATGTTGCTATGGGTCTGGGGCTGCACTGCCTGGTTGCGGGGCTTTATGTTGCTATGGGTCTGGGGCTGCACTGCCTGGTTGCGGGGCTTTATGTTGCTATGGGTCTGGGGCTGCACTGCCTGGTTGCGGGGCTTTATGAGGGTATGGGTCTGGGGCTGCACTGCCTGGCTGTAGGGCTGAGGGGTAGTGTGGGTACAATAGAGCCCGCTGGAGCAATTAACACTGACAATCGGGTTTGCATGTTATCTAAATATGTATACAAGTCATTACACTACAATTACGCTGTGGGGAGGTGGAAAGGGGGGAGTCTATGACCCACTTCTGTCTTAAGATATTTACCATGTTCACTTCCTTTCAAAATCAAAGGGGGGATTTTTTTCTGCTTGCATCAACTCTTCTGTGGGTTACATTTTTATGAGATTCCTTTGCCGATCTACAAGAATGCAAATAAACAGCATAACAGCCGACCCTCCGCAGCTAAACGAACTGACTCTGACACATTTTAGCACGCAACGTGGTACACTAACGTTTCATTTGTGGGCTGCAGCATATTGTTCAGTCTGTCAGTTTGTGTGTTTTTTGCTGGCAGGCCCTTCAGGCTGTACGCCTAATTTACTGCACCTAACCCAGAGCAGTGCCAGAGATGGAGCAGCCAGTGGTGGAGAGTAACGCTCCAAACATGCTCAGATTCATCCAGCTTCTAAAGGGCATGCAGTTTTTGAAACCACCTTTCCAGAAAACCACCGCTGCGGCAGGGAGACAGACGTCATATTCAGCGTCCCGGTTCTGCTTCGTGTCTATAAATTGTCCCTAACTGCATAATGGCCTGACATCCAGTCATAATAATTTCCAACCAAAACAGGCCTTTAATTAATAGGCCACCGGCCACTGTAAGCCCTAAACATGTGTTTAGTTAATTTTAATTAGTATTTTGCTAATTGGTTAGGTTCACCCACAAGTAATTATATATTTTTGTATTTGGTTGTGCCTAAACTGTGTGTTTGCTTGTGTGTGTGTGTGTGTGTGTGTGTGTGTGTGTGTGTGTGTGTGTGTGTGTGTGTGTGTGTGTGTGTGAGTGTGTGTGTGTGTGTGTGTGAGTGTGTGTGTGTTTGTGTGAGTGTATAAGGAAGGAATCATATCACATCACTAGATATTTTTGTTAACGTCTAGTAGCTGTCATTTAAGCAGATGTGTAAATACTGCATTATGTGTCTCTGTAATGGTGGTCAACCAGGATAACAGAGCGTGCTCTCTGATGATTTGAAAGAATGGCAGTAAAAAAACACAACAGGGACATTAGATAAACCACCAATAGATAAACCGTGTGTGTGTGTGTGTGTGTGTGTGTGTGTGTGTGTGTGTGTGTGTGTGTGTGTGTGTGTGTGTGTGTGTGTGTGTGTGTGTGTGTGTGTGTGTGCGTGTGTGTGTGTGTGTGTGTGCGCGTGTGTGTGTGTGTTCAGTCTATGATTTGGTGTCAATATAAATATATACACACAAATAAACATACACACACACATATCTTTCTATCTATCTATCTATCTATCTATCATATATATGTGTGTGTGTGTGTTTGTGTGTATGTAAATGTGTGTATATATTTATACATACACCAAATCATAGACTGAACTATCTACACCAAACTATCTTTGGGCACAAAGGGAAGCCTGTTTCATTGTGGACTGGCCCCTCCACTCACAATGTGAAACTTGATGCACAGAAGCATACCACAGACACGTTGCCAAAACCAAGGCAGAGAAAATAGAGGGAGGGGGTTAAATAAGTGGCGGGGTGGTATGGGGTGGATTTCGGGAACAAATCTCTGCTGGAGCGACGGAGGCAAAGAGAAAGACCAGAAGCTGGAGGACTCCCATTCCAGCCATGAAGTATGCCTGAGTCAGGAGAAGCGACCCAGCAGCTGACTGCATGCAGAGAAGCTATGAAAACAAGGGCGGACTGTGCGAGCGAGCAACAGAGGACTACACTCTCAGACGTCTGGCCAAGCGCTCGCTGCTCACTGAACGCGTTTGTTAGGAGTAGCTAATCCATAAAGACACTGAACAAAATACTCTCTGAATGGGGTTATGTAGAGGCCCTTTCTCAGAAGGATGCCTGTACAGCCAAGCCTCTATGACTGAACACTAAGGCACTTCCACTTCCTAATTCAGCGGCATTGTTTCTTTCAGCAGCGCTACTTTTCTACCCTGGGGGAAGATTTTCCCAATTATGATCACGAATGATAACTCTTTCAGCAGAGTCGGAGCTGTGATTGAAAACAGGAAACTGAGCAGTTAACTCTAAATTAAGTGAAGAAAGGGCCCATATAGGGTCAGTTTTCACCCATGACAGGATTTCCAGTGAAAGGCAACCCTGTTAGGGAAAACAATCAGCAGTCACACTGGTTGTGGGGTGTTGCCGCTCCCCGCCATGGTGACAAGTACAGTACATTGGGAAATTCCAACTCTAAGCGTCCTGAGAATGGTTAACACACCAAGCACCAAGCTGAGTGAGAATTACACCGTGTGTTGGTGTGAGTTTTATCTGAGTGTGTGTGTACATGTGTGTGTGTTTGTTTGTTTGTTTGTTAGTGTGTTTGTGTGTATGAGACAGAGAGAGTGAGAGAGAGAGAGAGAGAGAGAGAGAGAGAGAGAATTTTACATACAAAATACCTAACCTTACAGTATATGCATTTTAGTCGAGGTTCTAGCTGCACTTTTGAGGACACATCTGCATGCTTATGTTAAGTCTCCTTAGCAAGCAAAGCAAAGCCTTTTGCACCAAATCAGAAACTTTATCCTGATGTTGCTCACTGGTGTCCTGCTCAGCAGCAGTTTGAAATAAGCATATTGCTTGTGGACAACAACCTTGAGGACAGTGTGGCACGGCACTATCTGTGAGGGAAGCATCTGGATCACCTTAGCCCTGCTAGGCACCTCTTCAAGAGCACACTGGCCATTCAGTCCATCTTAAAATCAGTGCCTGTCCTATCTGTAGGGTCCAGCTTGTCAAACGCTCACTTTTTAACTCATTACAAGCTCAGCACATGCAAAAAAAAAAAAAAAAGAGAGATTAAGCACCAAGAATCCTTGGGCTAAAGCACAAACAAACAGTCTGTTTCCTCTCGATAAAGGGCACTTGTCAGCAGCTGCGGTGCTAGGACTTCCTTGTCTGGAGAGCGCTGACGAGAATCTCAGTTGTAGGCTCTTGGCCCGTCCACAGCTGGCTGAGACTGAGATCATTGTGTGTCTGGGTTTGTGCGTGCATTCATGCAGTTGTGCTTGTCTGTAAGCATGTGCATGCCTCTGGTTCAACATGGACGTCTCTCGGCTTTGATAACCATCTCTGGTTATCAAGGAGAGGCCCACATCGCTCTCACACAAATTAATTATGCAAGTTACATTTTTTTGCATGCATTCTGCAGCAAAATGTGAACCCCATCCATTACAAGCAAGCACCTTATGCCACGAGCAGCTAATGGAGGCTACTCCGGCAATCGAAAAAAGCAATTTTCTCATGGAGCCGGAAGCTACTCTATTTAGCTCCCAGGCTCTCCACGGACCGTCAGCACTGGGGCATGCAGGACCTGGTGTGCGGTACTGGGAAACGAGTGATGACCCGGCCTCATTTTCTGCCGGCTCTGTAAAATCCATCGATGCGGACGTGCGCGACAGGAGGGATGAGAGAGTGCAGGAGGAGGTGGAGGCAGAGGTGCAGATAGCATGGCGAAGAGCGGAAAAAATAAAAATGAATCACCTGGGCTGATTAGGCCAGAAAAACTGTAGTGGGGATCAAACGAGGCCTGACGACCAGCTCATTTGCCGGCGCGTCAGCGGATATTAGCGCAGACGGAGCAGGCACTCCGAACACTGGTGCCCCGCCGGGTGGAACCGCAGATTAATTTAGAGTGGCTCAGCCCTTTAATGACTGATTCCACGCCTGCCCATGCACCACAATGCAACCGCCTCCCCCACCGAGGGCCAGAGAAACACCAGCACAGCACCATCTGCAACCAGGATCACCGCAACAGAGCAGAGGCTGAAAACTACTACTGGGAGACCTTTACTACTACTTTAGGTATTTCACTGAACAAGACAAAATGCTGATCGGACTAGGAACAACAATACAGGGTGAAGAAATATAATCTGATCTATACTCATAGACGGTGAAAAAAGACAAATTAATATCTGACCAATATCTGTGTGAACAAGAAATACTAGATGTATCAGAAAAAAAAAGAAATGTCATCCTGAAATATCATGAAACTAGAAAAGCAGCACAACGGAGTAATTGGCATGGTGCTCCCCTTGCGGTAGGCAACGTTGACGCTGCTGCACAGTTAGTCAACTGTCACTGAATATCCTGACACTAGTAGAACTTGGATGGCAAGCTAGCCAACATAGCTTTAACCATAACATTACCAAGAAGCCGATGCGAGAGCACATACGTATTACTAGCATCAATGTCCTAGCGTGTTATGACAAACTTGCTAACATCGCTAACGAACCTGGCGGCTCCAGAAACTTACAAAGCGCAGTAATATGCCTACTGACCATGGTATGACAATGGCACAGAGGTCATTCTCTTTTTAACGTTATTGTAGCGCCAAAACATTTTTTAAGCAAAAATTGCTAATCCTAACCCTAAGGTAAAATTGCTACATAATGTTGCTTTAATTGAGCTTTTAACAGTTGTCCCTGAACACACAATAACATCCAGTAAGACAGTCGGCTTTGGTAAGCATAGCAATTTCATTGTTTCAGCAGCAGTTTCGTCAAAATTGCATCCATGTAACTGTCGCAGTATCTATTCCAATAACCACTGTCATAGCAACAAGGTAATATGTTGAGACTAGGTGACACATTCATTAAAACCTCCATCATTACCACTGCATTACCGTGCCATAGATATGGCACATGCTATATTATTTGATAATTTTCCAAAACATATTATTTGCGATGATATTTCACAATGTCACATTACTATTAGCCATATTTGTAATAAAACCTCTCATACTATCTGATGACTAGGACAGTTTTTTGCCGGCTGTTTTATCATCTGTAATGACAATTATGGCTAGTGTTCTGAATGTACAATATTAGCAGTCATGATATCCAGTGATCAGATATCATTTCTGTTATGACATGTCCATAACAGATACATGTCAGTCTCATGAAAGAGGCCTCAGTAAACCTTCTTCCTGTATCCAGGATTTGTGGATGTAAAATGTCACAGAGCTTACCAATGGAATATTTGTAATTTTAAAGCTTTGGATCAAAGAGGCCTTAGGTTCTTTCACTAGGAAAGAGGACCAATAGGAAAGAATATATTTCTCTTTTGACCAGCATCCATTTCATGTTGCAACATAGCATCACTTAGCTCTTAGCTTTGCAAATTCATCTTGAATTCTCTACAGCCATAAAGCTCCTAGCTTCTTCCCACAGGTCCGTAAAGAATGACGCACAATCCTTCAATGATGCTTTCTGGATGTCTCTTTTTAAATGGATGTGCAGTTTGCTGTGCAATTTGGTCTTTCTTTCCCCCTGTAGACATAACTATTGTTACAGGAAAGCATAATTACTTCCCATCTCCCATGCCAACAGTGTTAGGAAAACACAGCTCTGGGCAGCTCTTCCAAAGATTTAGTCATCCTCATTGGCAAGGCAACTGCATCACCAGATTCACCACTGCACTTAAGACCTCCTCAGCATAAGACACAAATGCAAACTCTGGGAGAAATACAATTACCCAGAAGGCCCTCCACATCCCTCCAAGATGGACAGTTTGATGAGCAGACGAGCCAACATCAGCCACAAGGCTACATCAACAACCAGGAGGTCATGGAGAGCGCATATGTCAGGGATTACTTAAGGTCAGCACTGCTGCGTGGAAAAGAGGCCTTTCCAGCTCCCCACAAAGCAGCACCTGGCGGGTCTCCTCAGGCTCACCTGAGGGCTGAGTGCAGTTATGACTTCAGCGTGTGGGCGCACAAACCAGCGCCGCTTACCTCCTCTCACAGCAGCCCCGCTTTAATGGATCCCTCTGAGCCAGTGTCTTTATGCACAAGTGCCTGGCTAATTGAAACCTGATTTCTTTCTCCGGGGCCTCCACTCTACAGAGCAAGTGCAGCAGAGGCACACCCAACCCATATGCCACATATTCAAGTTTCTGTATTTCCACAGGCTTCCGCAAGTCTCCTTCATTTAGCTAAAGAGATTAAATACTTTGTGGTAGGCTATTGCAAAGGTGTGTAATACATTACATAAATCCCATTTAGGATGAATTGCCTAAAACAAGCCACTTATATACTTACTATATTATAGAGAGCTCTCTTCGAAACACAGTGTAGTATCATTTAAATATAACGGTGCCAAAATTGGTCTTCAAATTGATTGATTCAAACTGGCAGTGGACTCTTGCCCTACAGCAAAGGTGCCGCCAAAAGAGACATCCATCTGCTGACCCCGCGTGTCTCGGTAGACAATTTCAGCTATGACGGGACCTCCTGGACCGTACGATGAGTACTGTCACTCCCCGTGGGAAAGCCGCCAGCTTGACGGCACACCAGTTACGCATAAAGATTACAAACAAAACATGACATTTCCCGCGAATCACTATGTAGGCTACTTGAGGGAACCCACTCTTTCTACCTTCATTTTCAAACCAGGATTTTTAAAGCAATATTACATTTTGAGACATTTTGATGTGTAACACTTTACACCTAGTAATACTGATATGAACCTGAATGGGCTATGCATAATTGTGATTCGGACTAAACTATAAAGAATTTCAGGCCACAAGACAGGATTCAAGTTTCCTTACCACCGCCACAGCAGAGAACTGTACAACAACAAATAAATGAAATGCAACTATGTGGACAGCAAAAAGAACAAAGAACGACCACAACCTTTCCCGAACGAACTACAAATAGCAGAACGCCTGCCAGCAATTTCATACATGGAGACAATTTAAAACACAAAAGCCGATATTAAGAATACTAAGTTCACATTACTACGCGGTATCCATTTCCAAAGTAACCTACCTTCATCAGAACTGCATTTGGTGTTCTTGTAGGCTACTAAAACAGGGGCAAACAGTGAGCCCCTTCAGAATAACAATGACTGGTTGGCATGACATCTAATTAAATTACTGCTGTCGAAGAATACCAATCAGATGCAAAATCCCCTCAACTGCCTTTACGACTGTGCAATGACAAGCATGCTTATATTATACTTTTAAAATCGTTAGAGAACCGATCGATTGAAAACTACGTTTACGCAATGGCAGACATTTGAATACAGGAAATTAGAATCAGTTTCAAAACAATAAAAACAACTTGTTCGTAGTTCTTACCTCAAATCCGGATTATACGGATATGTTTGCCTTGGCTACGTTGCGCTCCTCTAGATGTAGCGGTATCAAAACAATCAGATTTTTAGACTGTTGTATTGAACCGACTGGTTAATTTCTCGGGATAATTCAAAACAAATACCTCAGTCTATAAATTCCTGTTCCACTACAACTGTAGACCCAGTTTGGTCATGCGTTCTAAAGTGCGAGATTGGTATGCCAACAGTTTTCTTAGGAAACTCGGTGCACGCTGAGGAGCGTATGAGCATCCACAGTGATCAGCCTACGAGGGCGGGCACTCAACACCGACGTTAACGCCTACTGTTAACGTATTTGCTTGAACACTGGGCCGGGGATCTGTGTTTTATGTCCATTAAAGTTGTGAATAATAAATATACACTTGTTTATACTACGCAACATTTTTAAGTGCTGTCGGACAGATGAGTAGACTGTCAACCATTCACAAATTCCTATTGACTCCTCCCTGAAATAAATAAGAGTGTTGTTTTACAAGGAGGCGGGGATTGTGGCAAAAGTGTTTGCTTTTCTCTGCGCCCCGCATGTCACCGAAACCACCACAGATGGCAGGCTAGATAAGAGAGCCTCAACGATTCTTACTCTCCTCGTTCCTCGCAGGTCATGACACTGACATTCCCAGTGGCATACGTGATATAGCCCAATCGTCCTTCCTTCATTAAAAAAGAACCACAACTTTGTGGCATCTTGGGAATGCGCAGGCGTCTTGATTGAAAATATTTTAATGAGAGTCAAATATGGACATGATTCCTAGATTAATCTCTCTCTCTCTGTCTCTATCACTCACACATGCGCACACACAAACACACAGAACGTCCCTGTATCCTCATTTCCAGGCACCAATTTCTGATATGCAGGGTTTATGTAAAGGACAAATCCCCAAAACTATTACAACTCCATGATCCCCCACCCTCTCACCACACACACACAGCAGTTTAGTAGTTAACCGTATGCTGCTTAACAACTGTCTGAACACTGAGACTGTATCTATGTCTAGGGGGCCACAGCTGCCTGTGGCCGTTGAGACGAGAGACACGTGTTGGTGTGTTGTGTAGACACATGTGTTGGAGATTTGGCATGTGCTGTCTGCGTGTTATTGAAGCGGGACCCCTCTGGCCTTGTCAGAGGCTAGGGGGGTGTAGTGAATGTGATTTCAGTGGGAAGATGGGGGGAAGGAGAGAGCACAGACACTCCTCCCACTCTCTTAAGAAAACACAGGGTACCGGGACCTCCCTCTTTCTGCACTGGTCATCATAAAACCTTCTCTCAGAGCCAGGGTGTTAAACTGCGTATTTACTCTCCCTGTGTTTCCAACTCCTTCAACCAGCTTTGCCTGTTGCTGCTCTGTGTTAACAGAGACACAATGGGATGACACAAATCTCATGGTCATTTATTAGCCCCAGACAAAAGACGCCGTTAAATGCCTTCCGTTTGTGCTCCATTTGTTTCCTGATGAATGAGCGATTGAGCAAGTGCTGCGACTGAAGGGGGCATGTGTGTTTGAAAGACATGATTGAGAGACTTCACTGAGAGTCTGCAAACTGCACATTTATTTCAGAGATCTGTGAAGAACAACAAGCAAGGCGGGTGTCTTTCAGCCCCTACTGCAACCACTCACATAATCATCTGCATGGGGTTTAGAGATTCTTCACTGTCAGACAGATTTTCGTTTCATTCCCTAATAAAGATAATATTTGACTTCAGAGAGAAAGTATCACTAATTTACTCTGGCAGCATCAGACAAGGAGTCAGACCAGAATGTAAAAGCTCCTTAGAGATACTCTAAGCTTGTTTATGCCCCACTCTCTCTCTCACTCACTCACTCACTCACTCACTCACACACACACAAACACACAAACACACACACACACATTCCCCAGATTGTACTTCCATACTACTGTCAAAAGACCATTGTCACTGTTAACCCCCCACCCAGACACACAGATCCCAGGACATGAATATGTGCTCTCATTCACATCTCGTCTAACACGCATTATTACAGCATACACACATGTGCGCATGCATACACACACACACAGACCCACTCTATTGTCACTACCCAATGTTAACCCCCCCCCCCACCCCCACCCCTCCATGTCCATCTTAGCTTTCTCCCCTGGCAGCCTCATTCTGTCAGGGGGCATCAGGCAGCACCCACGGGACAAGCTCCCTCCACTCTACTCCCCTGCCGCCTTGCACATAAGCCTCCAGGGCCCGTTCCCGAGACGCAGGGAGTCTGGATCAGGCTGCACCCGAGCAGTTAATCACCACACGGGAAAGACCGGGGGTGAGACCGCGGTTATCACACAGTCTGGGGCACCGGGAGTGTGCCATGATGAGCACATAACGGGACCAGGACAGAACATTTGGACCCGTTGGGAATAAATCGTCTGTGCACACACATGGTCTGCATTACCCCCCAAATTAGTAACATGTCCTTATCTCTAATTAAATCTGCTGCAGTGGTCTTCATATCCTTAGAGCTAATACTGGGAGTAGGTAAGTAGTGAGTGGGCTGGATGTGTTTAGCTTGAAGACCCCCCCAACAAGGTTAGAGGAGTGGTAATGGAAGGTCATGGTAAAGGAGAGTGTCTTCCTCACATGAAGTAGCTCCCTTTGTTTTAAAGTGTTGTGGAGAGGAGAAGTGTTTATCTGTAACTAAGCAACCAGTGAGAGCTATGTATATGTCTTCATGAGTCCAGAGGTTGGAATAGAACGGTTTCTCTGTGTGCAAGGCACTTGAGAGGGAGGGATGGAGAGAGAGGGGGGAGAGAGAGATGAAGAGAGAGAGAGGTAAAGAGAGAGAGAGAGAGAGATGAGAGAAGAGAGGGAGACAGAGGGGAAGCAGAGCAACACACATGGAAAGGTGAAAGAGGCTCGCAAATGGAATTTCCTTTTTTAACCAAAAAGAAACACTGTTGACACTTCTTCAGCACTGTTGATGTAGTCCTCATATTTTGGTTATTTTCCCATGACAGACTTGTTGACTTGATTTAGTCTTTGTGTTCTGGCTGCAAATGATCATCCTGAACCAGCTGATGCCAGAACTCACTTACCCCAGACCCAGAGTGCAGTCTGCAGATCAGCAGATACATATTAATGGACTGAGAGGGGTTCTGGAGAGTCGTGTCCGTGCCTATTGGGGCTCAGGCTATGTGGTCTGGTGAGGATACTTGGGGTGAAGAGGATGCAGAGGAATAAGTCATTAGCCTGCAGAAACACATAGCTGTCTCTGAGGACAGAGATCAGTGTGGGATGATATAGGAATTTGGTTTAGACATGTCTTTCGCATCTATATTTTTGGTTGCTGCTACTGTGTGGCAAATATGAATCTAAAGAAAACACTTTCAGTTTAAGATCTTTTTGAAAATCTTTCTTTTTGCCCAAAGGTTTTATTTAACCATCCTATGTTATTGGGCGGTGGTCCGTGAGACAGCAGCAAATGTCTCCACTAAAACAGAGGAATCAAACCAGGTCTGTCCAAGCCCTCTAATCTGTGCCTCAGACAATACTGAGAACAGCGGCATCTGCCAGAGCATCACCCACTCTCACGACAGTCATAGGGAATGAAGGACCGCATCCCCACAGAGACAATGTTATTCGTTTGATTGTTTGTCTGTGTGTGTGTGTGTGTGTGTGTGTGTGTGTCTGTGTATGCATGTGTGTGTCTGTATGTGTATGTGTGTGTGTGTGTGTGTGGGGGGGGGGGGTTGTAGCAAAATTGATTGAACAGGAAGACGGAAGGGGGGTTATAGAGAGAGAAGGAGGGTGAGAGAGAGGGAATGAGAGTTGGAGAGAAAGAGGATGAGGAGGTATGTGGGGGGGGGGTGCGGGAACAAGCAGAACATTGGGGGTGGGGAGGGGTGGGGGCTAAAAAGAGAATGAGTAGTGTCACACATATTCACATTGAGGGCCGATGCCTCCGGCCCCCCTCCCCCTCCTGTGGGGGCACATTGTGCCTTGCCTGTCTCCGGAGCAGGCCAAGCGTGGCAGAAACCCACCATGCACCTCCGCAGCTCCCAGGAGGACTCTGGTGAGTAGGGAGAGGAGAAAGTAGGGCAGGGGAACCGCATCTCTCCATCCCCTCCTTCCCCACTTCTAGTAATCTGATTCAGTGCCAGAGAAGCCATCCATTTTTTCTGTCAAGGCCACATTTGTCCCTACTGCCATTTCATTTTGAGCTTTCAGTTTTTTCCCCCCCGCTCTCTAAAATCACATTTCTGCCGTTCAATTAAATTTGCACACCAAGATACCACTTCAGCACATGACACATCTTTCAGTATTTCGTCAGTACAGTTAAATGTAATAATGTACTATGAAGAATGCATAATGTATGTTTGTGCAGCTGTGGCAGAAGTGCCCATGTGTTAAAGGTGAACGGAAGTGTAGTTTGAAATGCTTCAGGCTGTATTCTGCACAAGCCATTGCACAAGTCTTCTCACAAAACCACAAGAGGGTTTTTTTTTCCCAAATCGAACATGTGGGTGATTTGATTGATCCTGTGTTGTTGTGTCTCTGTGTGGTGTATGTGGATGGTTGCTGAAATTGAATGGGAGAGATTTATTTTTTTCCAGGGTACTGGGTTCACTGGAGATTATTTTGTGTTGGGCTCATTAGTCTTTTTGCTTGCTCTTTGCTTTGAAGGATGTGGTGAAGACACCACAACCATTGTGCGCTTTTCCTTGCCTGGATACATTTGTCCATTGGCAAGCCTGATGTAAAAACCTGCTAACATAGCATCCACAGGACCTAAAAGACCATCATTCACACTGCTGTTTTACAGCTAAAGGCATACCACTACAACAGACCAACTGTTAGTGGAGCTTGTAATGATGTCCACAGAGTTTATTTTGGATGAAGCCCAATGGGTTCTCCACTGTGAAATGAAATTCCTTTCACCATAATCTCTCTTCTCACAACCCTGTGAATGCATGTGTAAAATTTGCCTCTAATGTTGCTCATGCAATTCAATTTCTTTAATCGTTTTTTGGAGATGCTATTCTGCCAGGGTGTGGATAGGATCCAGCACTTCCTTAGCAACTGCATCGCCACCGGCTGTATCTGGCGCCCGGTGCTTGTGCTTGCTGGAGGGGCTCAGCTGTCAGTGTAGCATTGCTATCGAGCTTTTTCATTACCGCTACCTGAACTTCACTCAGCCCCAGCGTGCTCCTCCGGGGATTGCACCACCTGCCTCCGCTCATGGATGTCAATGTGAATCCCAGGCCTTTTTTTCTCCTCTGTCTGAATTACTGCGAAGAGATGATTTGAGCACAAACACGGTTGAATTCTACAGGGCCCTCGTCTCCGCATCACTTTGGTGTTGTAACGTGACAGCGAGCTGATCAAACAGACGGAGAAACAGCAAACACAGACAGGGTTACCGCACGCTCGGCGAAGATTGCCACAGAAAACACTGTCTACACAAAATGTGTCCGTGTGGATAGAAGGGAAGCCAGTGAAAAAAGCAGACAAAAGACAGAAACATGTTCACAGCCATCCCATCTCTCTGTTGTTCTTCTTGGAATGCTCTGCTCCACTTGACTGGGCTAGGTGTTCTCCTGTCTGAACTCGTAGGGAGACTGTAACCTCACTGAGTCATTACAATAACAAAACATCTTCAGGGGGATTGCCCCCTAAAAATGTTAGTCATACATGCTGCCAAAGCAAAATCCCCAAACAATCACAAATCATATTTCATGGTGGCTGTTTTTCATGGAGAAATAATGGCTATGTTTTCAAGATTCCATTGCGCTTATCTTTGAGTCAGGGAAGGTGGGCTCATGCTATAAGTCACAATCTGTGTGGTGTGAGGTGCTTCAGGGATTAGTTTATGGGCCATTAGAGTCAGAGCTGTTGGAGGCATTGCAGACAGGTAGAAGGATCACACAGCCATGAGAAGCAGTAATGCTGTAAGTACATACAGAATGATAAAGGGAACTAATTGACTTGCTCTAGCAAACAAAATTAGCAAACCAATCTGTTTTGATATTCCCTCATAAACACAACATGAATGTGCACTCACTAACACGAGTATTGAAGTTCTAAAATGTGATTATGAAAGGTCATTATGACACAGTGAGTCATTGATGCCTGGGAGTATTTTCTTGTTTTCCCAGAGAGAAGGGGAATTTTTTTAATAATGCACAGCTCCAGAAAAGGTAAACTGTGTTACTACACTCAGCACAACCGTAGGGACCTCTCTTCATGCCCTTTAAAAAAACAGCTTTAAATTTCAAAACTAATGTCTAACTTTGATGCCATTTCCTCTGGGACTATCCTGACAGCTTGGATTCCCTGCTGCAGTTGAGACGTCTGGCTGAGGAAATGTTAACACAAGATCTGAGCAAAGATTACCTTGTTAAAAATGTCCGTCAGCTTTCCTTGTCTCTCTCTCTCTCTCTCTCTCTCTCTCTCTCTCACTCCCTCTCTCCCTCTCTCCCTTTCAGCTTTTAACAAGCGGAGGGCGTGGTGAGGTCTGCATTCACCTCACACCTTGCACCTCTGGGTTTCCTTCCCCTTATTAAACTGTTTACCCTGCAGAAAGCACATTGTTAATTACAATGCCACAAACACCACAGACGCTGGAGCCGGAGCCTGAGGGGGAGAGCTGCTTAATTATTGAAGCATTTTCCACTCTCCGAGCAAAGATGTGACAGAATGCACACGCGGGAAACTGGAACAAATTTAGGCCCGCACCCCTTCCTCCTCCCCTTCCTTCCTTCACCAACTTCACCACCACCACCACCACGACCATCAGCACTCAGACAATGGATCCCACGTAACTGTGCCAGAGGAGGCAAAATCAGTATGCATCTAAGTGTTTACCACCCACACAGGTGAGCTCCCATACTAAGCGGCAGTTCTTTTCAATTAGCGACCTGGGGCTAGCAGGAATACTGGGAGTTATGCTGAGGCACAGACTTATTATTTTCCTTTTTTTTTAAATTAAAATAATTACGGCAGATCATTTTAGCTGACAGCTGAATGCTCTCCAGAGGAGAAAACTCTGGATCAAACATCTTAGTCCCCGTGCACACAAAAAAAAGCCATTGAAACCTGCCCCAATGAACTCAGACTAATGGCTATTTAATTCAAGGCAGTAACAGATTATCAAAGCCATTCAAAATAGCAATTATGAGAAGATGGAACGTGAAACTGCTGCAGTTGGGGGTGGGTGGGTGGGTGGGGGGTATTCACTGAAAGGCCACAAGGAGTGATGGAGAATGCAAATGAAATAAGCGCTTTTTTAATCCCTCTTCCTTCTAAGAGCCAGAGAAGAATATTTTTTCTCTGTCTTCCCCACTACCACCACCAAATTCAAAAGGCTGAGCTTATGATTTAATCTTTTCTACAGTGGGGGCCGAAGAGATAGAGAGAGAGAGAGAGAGAGAGAGAGAGAGAGAGAGAGACATAGAGAGACAGAGAGAGAGAGAGTTTCTTTTCCACACTTCCCAGTGAAATAATGTAAGGCATTTAACTGTAACGAGGGGGGAGGAGAGGAAACAAAGAAGCGAAGAAGAAAAAGAGGCGGAGAGCTGGTGAGGCAGGGGAAACAAGGGAGAGAAAAGAGAGAGGAAGAAGATGAGAGAGGGAGAGAGGGTGAGTGTTGAGAGAGAGAGAGAGGATGGAGAGAAGCAGCAGTCAGAGGAGAGAAAGTGAGGGAGAGGAGTGGTAGAATAAAACCACTTTAAGTTAAGTGCCGCACACATAAAATATACAAAGGTTTGCCTGGTTCCGTTCCTAGGCCTGACATTTGGAGTGAGTGCTTAGAACACGTCGGCAGAGGAATGCTAACACGTTTGCCATTCTTTTTTATTTACATTGGGGCTAAAAACCGCATACTGGAGGTGAAAAGAGAGCAAATGCCACAAGAAAGGAGAGGAGAATGGCTGATGTACGGTGTGAAGGCTGCTCTGCCTCTTGAACCAGAGAGATGTTCATTTGTGCAGGCGCCTCAGCACTGACATCACAACGAGGATGAAATAAGGATATGACGTCAACGAGATGTGACAAGGGTTCATTAGGGAATTGACCTGTGGATCAGACAGACACACACACACACACACACACAACTCTCACACACACACACACACACACACACACACACACACACACACACACACACACACACACACACTGAGACACACACACACACACACACAAAAACACGCACATACTCACACACATAGGCACGCACAGAAACAAAAGACAGAAATTCAAACACACACACACACGCACACATTTATACACAAGCACGCACACAAAGGCAAAAAAAGAAAACAGCACACAGATTCAATTGGATTCATATTACTCCATCACTGACCTTGCTATTCTCTGATTCCTTGCCATTTCTGAACCATAAGGATAGGATCCCAAGTCAAATAAATATTTATGGCCATTAATACTCCAAATCCCCCGCCAGAAGTATGCATAATAATACTGTGGGCTTGCTTTCTCTCTTCCTTTTTTTTCAAGGAGGTGCACTCCAAGTACTACAAAGTCTCCATCACCATGACAACTGAGAGTTCAGCGTGTCGACTCGGCCGCGTCTGCTCCCCACTAATAAAGAGAGCACAGGTCCCTGAGCGGAGTGCGGCAGCGTGCATATCCCAGCCAAACAGGTACACACAGCATGCATATTTATGGTCCGGACACGTACACTTATTCCGAGGGGACAGCACAGAGCATGCAGCACGGCCAAGAAAAATGGTCCCATCACTACCATCTCGCTACCTGCGTTATTTTGGTTGTACTATGTTGCGTGTGGACAGCAGATGCTTCTTTTGTGTTGCTTTAAGCTACGATATGATCAAAAGGAAGGACTGGGCTGTGTTGAAAGGGTAGAAAGAAAGATGGAGTCTAGTGGTTAGACTGAGGGAAGGGGGTGCATGCTGTGGAGGGGGATCCCAGAAGAATGCTATTTACAAGGTGTGTGACATATTTATTCATGTCAGAGGTTTTGTGTTGGGGAGATCCTGACAGAAACACATGTAAACACGGTCTCACTCTCACTCCCACTCTCTCTCTCTCTCTCTCACGCTCTCTAAAACACATGCACTCACCCGTCATATGTATGCACACACACACATAACATGCACGCATACGCATACAAAAACACACCCTCCACACACACACACACATAAACCTGCCCCTGTCCTGCCCTGCCCCTGCCCCTGCCCCAGCCCCAGCACATTCACATTCCTCTCCCCAATTACACACACACTCTCTGCTCTGATCACTTTGATGCTGTCTGTGCTGAAGTTTGGTGAGGACTGGCAGGATTTCTCTTTGCTCCAGCATCTCCCTGGAGGGGCAGATTGTCAGGAGGGGGTCTCGTCTGGATGAGGGGAGGAGGGAAAGAGAAAGGGAGATGCGGAGAGACAAACAGGGACTGAGGTAGAAGGAAGATAACAGTGAGACGTACGTCTGGAAACAAAAGGTGAGTGATATTAATGTGTGTACAGGAGTGTGCGCAGGTGTGTGTGTGTGTGTGTGTGTGTGTATAGCAGCATAGCCCCTGGGAGGATTAAGAGGCTGAGGCATCAATGTGCTCAGGAGAACATGGCTTACTGAAGCTGCTTTCAAGGTAACACCGATAGAAATCCCTTTTCCCAAACAGCACATAGTCAGCCTGCTGGGGGATTATGGGAAATGTTCCCATCTACAAGTGAGTGTGTGTGTATGTGTAGGTGTATGTGTGTGTGTGGTGGGGAGAGAAAAGTTGTAGCTCCAACTCCCACGCAAAACACTGGAATGGGATGAGAAGTTGCGCTGTGAAGAAAAAAACACAGAATTTTTGCTTATATAAAACTGCGCTTACATAAATCTTTCTCCTCCCCCAGTGTAGTCTTTGCCTCCACAGCTGAAGTCCCCCCTCCAAAAATAAAACTCCAACACTGCTGCTTCTACTCCATCTCACCCACTCCACCGCAGACAGACAGCTGACACAGTCACAGAAGGCCTCAGATGCAGCACACTGGATTGGGGAGGGGGGGGGGGTGGGTGTTGAGAGAGGAGCCCATCCTTCACAGGCATATTAGATTAACTCACTGAGCTACAGAGCCTTCATGAAAATCCCTCAATCAAAATGAGTCACTGAGATGCAAGGATATAGTATGCATAACTCTTAGAAGAGAGATTAGGAAGGAACAAACATACAGTATTCACATGGGATAGTAGATCATACCCCACTCAAATGCACACAAAAATACAGGTACAATCATAAACACACAATCACAAGCTTACACACACATACATAGGATGCAAGTGAGTCACTTCAAGGATCAAGGTATGGGCGACATGAGCAGCATTCTACGGGGGGCGGCATGAAAATAATAAATGTCTCGCTGGGGCATAGACAAACCATTTTTTGGTGGTGGTGCTAAATGGGTGGTGAGGTGGGGGGTGTTGGCCCCTAGAAACACCAACACACTTTCATTATCCCCAGTACACACATTAGGGTACACACTCACTCACATGTGCACGCGCACACGCACACGCACACGCACACGCACACGCACACGCACACGCACACGCACATGCACACGCACGCACGCACGCACGCACACACACACACACACACACACACACACACACACACACACACACACACACAAACAAACAGAGAGCGAGAGAGGCAGGGTGCAAGTGACACACATTTTCTGTGGTTCATTAGACACACACACACACACACACACACACAGTAATGCCCGCAAAATGTGTGTCATGCTGACTGCCCTCTCCCTGCCCTCTCAGTGTCAGCTGTACTCCTCTGATTTGCCGATGACTCACTATTCCTGCCCAGTCACTGAGTTCAGGCCCCATTAAAGCTCATGCAGGCCATGCATGGACCCAATCTAATGTAGACACTACCCAAAGCCATCGCCAGACCTTGCAAGCACGTCCCAAGAGAGAGGGGGGGGGGGGGGGGGGGGGGCGCGGGGGGGGGGGGGGGGGGCTTAGATGGGGTATGGCGTCAGTTTTATGTCATGTTTCAAGTGTGATAAAACATGCTTGCTGGCAAATTATGTGATTCCACATGTTCAAACGTCAGACTGCCATCTTGCCTGGTGAGGAGTTAACATTTGGTAACAGGCTAGTTTTGCTGGTGATTAGCAACCAGATACACTAACCAGAGACTGTCCAGTTAAATCCACAAATGAATATTGGTGAGACAGATAACTGACATGTCATATATTTCACTCTAATTTGCTCCATTACCTCTTCTCATTGCTGTGGTAACTTTTACATTTACATTACTTTTTACATAATTATATCTAGTTTCTGCTCTTTCAGGTGCTTTTAAAATTATTTTACCTTTTTAAAATCTATTAAGCTTTCCTTTAATTTACCTTTCAATTTATAATGTATCTGCTCACTTGTAAAGCTCTTTAAAATGTCATTGTGTATGAATTGTGCCATATAAATACACTTTAGTAAGACCCAAGTAAAAGGTTATGGCGCTGTGTTGACGTCAGTTCGCATGCAACGACTAATGCGTTAAGCATAACAGCCTTTCAGAGTGGGGCGAGGATGGAAACACACACAGAAAAACCTCAGAATGAGGACAGAGCACTGTGTCATTAGAACGAGTTGTCAATTAAGCCTGACCTAAAAAGTCAGTCTACACGACACTCAGCTACCGTAGAGACCAAGACAGACGTGCCCAATTTTCAACCACCCCGCCTCAACACACACACATACACACCCTCCCCTTTTATTCCAGCTTGGCCTCTCTGTGAAGTCACAATGCATTTCCACACATGGTTCCTCTCCAGGACTTAACACACCCCAACAGAGCACAGGGGCTAAAATTAGGCAACCCATTTCATGGCTTTTGTGGTATGTGTGTGTGATTTTTTTCTCTTCTCAAAAATCCCTCCTTTTATTTCGTTGCAATTGTCGGTCTAATAGAGGGCGAGCTGTGGTAATGACTTGCAGGGTGAGTGGGTAATTACTGAAGCGGAGACCGTGGACCCTCTCAAGCCGAGAGGACCACTGGAAACTGGCATCCGGCTCACGGAAAAGAATGGGGGGGAGAAAAAAATGGCTCTTTCGTCAGAGAAGATCGAAACAGTCAGAGCCAGCTTTCTTCTGGTGGCGTGGTGGCAGATATCCCAGAAGGCATTAGGGCTTTTTCCCCCACTTCCCATGATTTTGAAAGGCAGGGCTCTGCTTCGTGGCAGTGATGGCTGCAGTAGGAGCATCATCCATCTCATAATCCTTCCTTTCAAGCGCCATTTTGGGGATATTAGCGTGTTAGCGTGAGGATCTGGTGGAGAGAATGGGGCAGAAGTTTCCACTCGCCCGCCTGGTGCCAGGCATGTGTGGGGAGTAACTGGTTGGGGAGCCTGGGGTTGGCGCGATGCTGGCAGGCTGGCACAGTAGAGGGAAGAGCCGGGCACCAGATGCTGAGTCTGAGGCTCCACTGGCCCTTAAGAGTCTTGACACGTAGAGCAGTGGCAAAGACTCTGAACTCCCAGGCACCCAGAGGAGCGCTCAGCCAACCCTCAGCTGTGCCCTTTCTGTGAGTGAAGTGTGATAATGGATCTGCCGAATTTGAGACTTTGTCATTATCCCTCTTTCTCTCTCGCTCTGTCTCTCTCTCCCCCTCTCCCCTCCCCACTCAAATAAACACACACACCATGCAAAGATTTTTTCCAGTGCTACTCAATCTGCAACTGACCACATGTCTTTCCGAAAGTTTCATCACTCTATCTCCCTCCCGTTGTCTAGCAAACTCTGCTTTCTCCCATTTTTTGCCGTCGTTCCTCTCAGAAGATTCAGAAGATTTCTCTCCTCCCTCTATTTGACAGCAGAAACCAGATGAAACTCTCAGCAAACCCTGCACTAATGCAAGCCAGATGAGTTGGAAAAACACCAGCCCCCCTCCACTGAGAGAACCTCCATTATAGCAATGGGGCCCATCATTCCTCTCTCTGTTCCCCAGCCACCGGGCACAGCTCCGCAGCTCCTAGTGCCTACGTCCGGCATCAGGCCGCGCTGCGGAGCTCCAACCTGACTGATTTACGACACCACTCGTGAGGTAAAATAAGCCTTTCTAATGAGCAGCTCCCACAAGACCCATTCGATGGCCTGGGGTGAGCGAGCCGTATTACTGGGTGTGACTGAAGTTATGGTCCCAAGCGTCTCTGTCCGGACAGTCTCAAGCATTCCCAGGCTGACCAACTTATGCCATTACCCATTATTACACACAGAGAATGCTAAAACAACAGCCAAATGAGTTTTGTGAGCACAATATGGTTTGGCTCAAATGTGGTTGTTAGTAATTTAATCCATATGGAGCCGGAGCTGTCTTTGGAAGGGTTTGCTGGGGCTGTCAGGTTGTGTCAGAGCGCGCGAATGGAGAGCAGGGTTCACCTCGTGTCCCGGGTGAGTGACGTCAGGGAGGCTGGTGTCTTCGCTCTGTCACACAGCATTTGGGTCGGCGCGGCTATTCTGGACTGCATTACCCTCGCTGAAGCTCGGCGGAAGGACAGAGCGACCCCTCTGGGAGTTCGCTCCTGTCCCATCCCGTCAGTTTCCCTCTCATCTGCTCCGGCCGCAAACAGCATGGCACGCAAGTCACGGCCGCACTCTGCACCATCAAAGACAAAAAGAGAGTGAGAAAGATGGAGAGAGAGAGAGAGAGAGGGAGAGAGAGAGAGAGGGAGAAAGTGAAAGATCAAGAAAAAAAGAGGGGGGGCAAATGAAAACGCAAGTGAAACGCCATCAGCGATGATTCTACTGGGAAACAGAAACTAGTTGCAGAAAAACAGAGAAAGAGAGAGAGAGAGAGAGAGAGAGAAAGAAAAGAAAGAGGCATTTGTGAAGACAAACAATCCGTCTGGAAGCGCTCTCGAATGCTCCCTCCACCTGATTACCACACCCCTGTGTTCACGGGGACTCCATTTCACTCTGGCTGCACACCTCCTCGCTCCCCACCTAGGCGCAGCGTTGCATGCCGCCGATCCATTTGAGTGAATAATATCTCCTTACCAATAAATCTACATTTCCACGCTTCACACGGGGGCGCCTGGGGAGCTGGAACAATAACCCTGGCAGAGAGGAACAAAGCCGGGGCCTTATCCTCGGCACGAGCAGTCGACCATGAGACAGAGAGGGATGAGCCGGAGCGAGCTAGCATTTAATGTGAAGCTCAAGTGGTTTCTAACCGCGGAGATAGTGCAGGCTATAAAAGAGTGGCATTTCAATTAATGGGTGATTGCTCACAGAAGAGGAGACAAAACAGGCTTTGGCTCAAGATGCGCCATTTTGTTGCCCCTGTAAGGTTTGAAGACCTTTATTGGCTAAGAGGTGCGTCTAAATGTTACCGTATTAAAATGGAGGACGTGGTTCAGGTTCTAACAAAGAAGGAGAGCTACAGGAAAGGAGAGAGAGAAAGGCTGGGAAGGAGATACATAAAAAGCAAGAGAGGGAGAGAGAGGGATAGAGAAAGATACACAGAAGAGATGACTGTTAGATCCATATACTCCACTCATGCCATGCACCCAACCACCCTTTCACCCTCCAGTGCAGTAAACTCTCTGACCTCGGAGAAGAAGAAAGCAAATGACAACTCTGGCAGATATAAATACGTCCGTTCGGATAAACATGCTACGTCCACATGCTTTTATCTAATTTCCAGCGTGCTCTGCTGTGTGCCTCACAGTCTGACCAGTTTAGCTTTCATCCACCTCTCCCATCATCAATCCTAGCCCTGGCAACTGCCACCCCGCAGCAGTGACCAGCTCCTCTGGACAGCAGTGGCTCTATTACAGCCATCTCCACCCATCCAGACACCAGGTGGTGCAGCTCAGATCAGTCCTGGGGCTTGTCCACCTCTGGCAGACGTGCAGAAGGATAGGCAGGCAGGGTTTTTAATAAGGTTGACATGGAGCAGCAGAATCCCATAATAGCCGTAAGCCTGGGTCCCTCTCTGGCTCTGTTTGGTCTCCTACGAGCTGAGCTCAGCTTGTAAAACAGAGATAACAGGGCCCGGTGGATGGGAGCCCATCTGGACCTGGGCCTCAAACCGTAGAACCGCTCCGATGTTTGGGATGTGAATCTCAGGTCTGCATGTCCAAGTTGAGGAGTGGTAGAAAGCTTTTTTGCTGCTGTCTGTATGTGTTAGGCTGAGTGCAGTATTTTGAATGTTTGCAGTGTGTGTGCAGGTCCTTATAAGGCAAGACGTTTGGTCATCACATCATGAGCTCATGTTGTTGGGCATGCCATTCCGGAAAAGTCCCATTCGCCTCGTATCAAAATGAGGGCACACGTGGACACAGGAATGAGACTGTGCTGAAAAGAGGGGAAGGGCTGGCCCTCTTTGAACTGCAGATTTTATAGACCACTAGTGCATTATTCAGTTCTTCTTCTTCGTCTTGGAAAAAGATGAATCTCGCCCTGTCTGCCGTGGACCAAAAAGAACGTGAACGGATGAATGGCTTACACAAGAGTAAAATGTTGCCCTCTGACCCCTCAGCTGGAACCCAGAGCCAAGAACATGGCTCTGCAGATACTGTCACTCCAGTGTGTTTAGAATGTTGTAGAGTGAACGCTCTAAATAATATCTGGGCCCATGGAATATAAAATGGAATTTTAGTATCTTACTTTGATGATGAACGACATTCTTTAATAGAATGTTCAAAACTCCCCTGCTGAAGGGCTCAACTCTAGCTGAACTCTTCATCTCTCCCACCCTTTTTGAATTAAATGGAATGTCTCCTCATATGCTTAATTCATTCCAGTCTCAACACAGTTTGTATAACAATTTTGCAGATACCAGTATGGATGTTGTATGATTTACCCATCATTTTGTCTATACGTCTGTTTATCTATTCATTCATGTAGCTATGTTTGAGAGTGTGATAGCCTTATCTCATTTGAAAAGAAAAAGTGATGAATGGGTTTGGGTTTGAGCCAAATGTTGCGGAAAAACCAAACGTTTAAAAAGTGTGAGAACCTCTTCATGATTGCATGGATAGACATGCAAAGTGAGCGTGATTTACAGTCATGCACGCTGAAGTGTCACTGTGGGGGTCATTGAAGAACGTGTGTTTATGCGTCTCTGGGGACGTGTGTCCTGGAGGTCCCCCGGACAGTTTGTTTTGCGGTTTGTAGAAAAAAAAAACCTTCCTAAATGTTCCATCTCCCTGAGGAGGCTGAGTGTTAGAGTCAGCGGAGGGAGGCCCCTGTGGTTGTTCCCCTCCCCTGACCCCAGCTGCCCTGGCGTTTCTGTGGTCGGCCCCGCTGAGCTCCGGACACCCGGCCCGGGGAAACCATTAGCTGCGCCCCTCCCGCCACACACTGGAAACTGGATCCCCTCCACAGACAGCCAAACATCCACCTAATAGAGAGGCCACTTACTCAGATTTAACGCTGCCAAGCAGAGACAGGCGCGCACACACACACACACACACACACACACACACACACACACACACACACACACACACACACACACAGACATATGGTCACATACACAAACTCCTATAGGCACACACAGCCACGTATGCAAACACACACACACACACTTTTTCCCCCTCCCTCTGCAAATCCTATATCACTCACTGCCTTGCTCTCTCTCTAAGACTATAAATCTCCCTCCCCTCTCTCTAAAGCACATTTTTCTCTGCCATCGGTGAAAGCAGAAAGGCCAAGTAATACTAAGTCAACAACAAACCCAAATGTTTCAGCATGATTTAGTATTGTCGGGGCAAAACCTCCTTGGGGCATCTGTATTTTTTGTTTATTTACTTTCCTTTGAGAGGAACAATTCATTTTCTCACCTATGTACCCTTCAGAACAAAAAGTTTTCTTTCCTTTCCCAACGTCTCCTTTTCAGAATGTTTGAACTCAAACAGCAGTCGACTGTGCCAAGCATCTGGCCGTGGACCACGTTAGGCCCACATCCCTCCCTAAGTCGGTCTCTACATCTGCCATAGTGTGGCAGCTCGCAGCTGAAAGTAAAGTAAAGGCTGACATGTTTGTTTTTCATCACTGTTCCTAAAGTGAATACCTGAGTTGTGTGTGCCTGGCTGGGGCTTAAACTGCAGCACCAGCACAAGCAGCAGCAGCTGAGACGCGGTGATAGCAGTGACACGCTCATCATTAGTGCACTTAGTACAGCAGAACAGCACAGCTGCTCCACTCCCAGGTTCCGTCGCTCTCCCAACTCCCAGAGTGCCAAGCCAGAGCCAGCATCACTCCCCTCTCGCTCCGCGCTACCTCCCTTCCTCCCTTCCCCACCTCCCCCTCAACTAGGGAAGCAGGAAATGCGGAAGAGAGGAGGGCATATGTGGCACCATTTCAGGTACAGCGCAAGCAACTTGATGATCACAAGGCAGCGGGAACAGGGACAAGTCCCCTGGTGACGGAGGCTGTGGTAAATACAAATACAAATACAAATACCGGGAAAGTATAACGACAGGAGAGGAGAGAAGAAAGTGCTGAGAGAGAGAGAGAGAGAGAAAGAGAGAGAGAGAGAAAGAAAGAGAGTGGTAAAAGAGGAAGAAAGGGAGAGCGCGACCGAACACGAGAGAGCTCAGGGAGAGAACAGACCGAGCACAGCAGGGGAGACACTCTGGTCTCCATTTAAAAATGTGCCAATGAATCTCATTAGCTAACATGGCCCCTCTAATCAGTCTCCAAGAATATTCAGTGCAAGAAAAGAGCGAGAGAAGAAAAAGAACTAAAATCCTCTTTGCCTGTTTTCCCAGTGAATTACTATCCCAGTGGCCTGCCTCGCGTTTTCATCTCAATGCAGCCAACACTACTGCATAAATTCAGTGATTGGGTTACTAAAGGCTTTGATTAAAAGTCCTCAGGAGAGGCTCCTGCTTTGTTGCTCATTGGGCTTCCTGTGATTCTTACCTGTTCAAAGTTGCTAGATAGCTTAGGCGGCACTTAAGTTTGGACTGCACAGAACAACGCCTGAAGTTTTTTTCTTCTTCTGAAGATATTTTTTTCCCTGAATATGAATGTGGGTACCATAGAGAGTCTGTGCAGGAGAGGATCAAAGACTGTGCACGTGTATAACCTTTGGCCAATATGACACAAAGGGAGATTGTTGAAGTTCACAGGTCATTCACCATACATCGGCAGGAACCTGTACCCTTGGGAGAGTCATCAGCTAACAATAGCAAACACAGAAGTAGCGTGACACACGCTCGCTCTGATTCGACCACAGCTATAGGAAACTGCGAAATAACACAGGAAAACCTAACGCTTGACCATTTTGACTTCTTTATTTGAAAAACATCAGCACACGGCACACAATGGCCCTGGCTCTTCAAAGAGGAAGCGAAGAAGAATGTTTGGAGAGACAGGGGGAGAGAGTGTTGGGAGAGAGTGTTGACCCACTGCCTAAGGAAAGCGATTGAAGTGAATTTGCATAGGCACAAACACATATGCCTAGCTTGCTCCTGTCAAGCGAAGACATGTTCTGTTATTACCAACAACTACTCCAGGCCCTTCAGGGAAAGATCATACCTGTCCTGTTTTACATGAATGCCACCCAATATGACTGACTCCATGAAGCCTAGGCGTGTCCCGTATGCTGGCTACAAGTAAGGCATAGACATAGACATAGACATAGACCCCTGCCAGCTTTGAATAGCCTGCATCAGCAGTAAGCATTAGCATATTCATGCAATGAACTATAAAAAGCCAGGATTAGCATTGCTGGTAGGGCATAGAATTAGCATTAGCACTGCTATCCCCTCACCCAGAGATGATAAGCGAAAGGCCATCTCGAAAGCAATCAGTCTGGCCCCATTTTGAATGTATGAGATGGTAGAAGTCCTTCATTATCCCTGCTGTTCCTCTCAGGGATCAGGCTGTCCAGCGAGAGGCTTTCTCTGAGAGTTGGGGACGGGGGCGATATTAACACTGAGGATAGAGATATGAAGGGAAGGAGAAAATGAATACTGATGAGGCCAGGTCACCTGCTCGTCACCCCACTGCATAATTCTCTCTCTAATTTCTCTCACTATCTATATCCCTTGAGAATGCTGATTGAGTTGTAATGTATTCTTTTTCTCTTTTTTCTTCTAAATTCCTTATAATCCACCTGTACACTTCTGGAGATCACTTACTATTAGACCAGTAATCTCTCTCTTTCTCTCTCCTGCTCTGTCTCTCTCCTCTGCTCATAGCTTTGATACACCATGCTGTTAGAGGGGATTTGATGACACAGTTTTGTGTCTGTTTGATCTACAGCCCTTGCCAATCCCAGACTCCTCTTCTTCTTCCCCAGCAGAATTCCCATGCTCCCGTGCTCCTGCCCTGCTCCAAGGGCGTGTTCCTGGCACCGCCGGTGGGGAAACGCTGTGTCCGCACGGGATAAAATCAGGAGTAGGGGGCAGGGAGGGCCCTCTCACCACAAGAATTGGCTGGAAAACGACAACATCTGGGGGACTAAGAATGGGAAAGGGGCTAAGAGTCTTCTTTGAGGAGAGAGGGGCTTTTCAGCTAGAGATGAAAGCATGGGCGAGTCTATCAGGGAGATCTAAGTCTAAAGGCATGGGGGAGTTTTGGATGGATCTGAGAGAATCTCACAGACTTTAAATTGAACCTGGGAAATCATCTCTTAATGCCACACGTGTCCTCCCTAAATATGGTGCAATATCGCAAATGTGGTGACAAATGTGTGCTGTGCTGGATTGCTCCACATCAGAGCATAGATGGAAGCATTAGGGGTCAAAAGAGATGAATTAATTCATGAATTTCCCTTCAGTCAATAAAGTGATGAAACGGATATGCTATCCTTTAGTGCTCTTCCTGTGTGTGTGTACCTGAATGCACTCAGAATTCAGCACACGTGCATGCATGACTGCATGCATGCTTCTTTAAGCAATATGTGAACAGATTCTGTAGTGATCAATACTGGATGTTAAGTACTTTCAAACTGGATTTCTTCTCATCACAAAAAAGGTAGATTTGTTGCATTTATGTATGAAATTGTGTTGTTTATTTTCCTCAGCAGTATTGCAGAGGAAGCTCCATCACCAGAGGCTAATGGGGATCTCTGTGAAGGTGCTCAGTGGCACAGAGATAAACACTCTCCATTTCCACCTTCACCCACGGTCCTCCTCTGCCTGTCACTCAAACGTCCACATTCAGACAGGATGAAAGAAAAGGGGAGGGGATGTGGTGGAAAGGGAAATAAAAGAGAAGGACAAAGAGAGAGGAAGAGAGAGAGAGAAAGAGACGGCCACAGTCTCCACATGAAAGTATAATGCTGAGAGCCTTGCAGGAAGACACATGAAAAACGTTTTCACCGCTACAGGGTGTGCAGGAAAAGGGATGGAAAATTACGCTTAAGATACAAGCAACCACCAGGCAAACGGGCCATTTAGGGTGCTTGACAGTACAAATTTTGTTAGGACCCAGGCAGAGCAGGACAATAGCGACTCATACCTGATTCTACAAAATACCTCACTTCCTGTCTATGGGTGGGAATCCAAAGTGATAAATGTCAAAATCCAGCTTTCTCTGGATCACTAGTGTAGTCAATATAGAGTCTGGCTGAAACAAAAGCCTCTGTAAACTGTGAGACTCCTGTGAGAGCTAAGGGCAGATTGGAGCCAGAGAAAAGATATGAGGGGCCTGGTGGTCTGGGCCTTTTCCAGCGCCTCTCTCTTTAGCCCTCTTCCATCGTTGGCTTGTCGTCAGCGGAGAAGAGAAATGTGTATCTTTCGGAATATCTTTGGCTGAGAGGCAGGGAAAAAGAACGTGCTTTTGGACCTTTGTAATCTTTGGCATTTAAGCAGAATCGAGAGAGAAACTACGCAGTTCAACCCAAAATATGTCTACAGAACATTGATCCATCTTAATGTTCAGCTTTCATGTACTGGAACCCAAAGATGGAAGCGACTGTTTGAATATCCAAACTGAAACTCAAACCAGATCTTGCAGCCTGAAAGAAGTGACGGTGCTCATCACCCCCATTGTCTTTACTTATGCATAACTGCCATTTTACCAGCTATGATAAACCCACACAGATATCTTTTTGAACTGTGTTAATGGGTTTCTATTATGTTAGATACACAAACAATACACACTTTAGAAGCTAGCAAGAAGTATACTACACAAACACTCACCCCCTCTCATTTTCCAAACCAAATGAAGAATCTTTTCATTCCAAAACTACAATGCAAAGTGTATTTAAAATTCACATTTTCAAAGTTTTTTGGAAAATTCCCAGTATCGGAAAACAAAAGACTGTGTGCTGACACTGTATCTGACTGTAGGTGCCCACTTGTACATAGCATAAGTGTACATGTGAGGGGGGTTGGGGGTTAGGCTGAGCCCAGTGGGCATCTGAAAACAGGAAACTCAATAGAGCAGAGTGGCCGGATGAGGAAGAGGCCCTCAGGTGGGAGAGGGTCCCTCCATTGTGGCTTTCCACCAGGGAAGTGCCCGCTACCCATGTGAGAACAGGATGCCCTCGGCTTAAAGGGGAGGAGGGCACTGGGGCAGCAGGTACCCTTTGCGACCCCTGCACAGATGAGGCAGGAAAGCGACAGACACCGAGCGTGACCACGCTGCAGCTACATCCTGCAGGGGACACACACATCCTCAGCTAGTGTGAACCTGGGTTACTTTTACATCGCTGCATATAAGTGGTATACTGCAAAAAAAAAAAAAGAGATCCCCTTGACGTAAACAACTCCATGGCTTACAAATCCGGCACAAAAGGGAAATTGTAACTAGCATTTAGCTGATTACATGCTCAATTCTCCATAGCGTACTTAGACATAGCCACACGCCCAATTACACAAGGCTTGTGTCAAACACATACACTGCGGCCTACAACAACAACAGCGTTATTCACGTCACTAAAAGAGATAAACGCTTTGGTCTCCTTGTCCCACTTCCTCCACCAGAATCCCCGTCTCTGCCTGCAAGTTGGCTCGTCCTCCATGGATAGTGGAAACAGGTTGAGCAGAGCTACTGCTTCCTCCGTCAGGGGTCTGTCTTGCCACTGAGGTCTTTGAAGAAGCTTAGGACGAATATGGCAGAGGGCCTTGATACTGGCAGAGAGCCCAGTGACGGAAACTTGGAAAAATGTCTAAACTATTGAGTGCTCCGACAGAAACTACACACACTATGCAGTATCAATGTGAAGTCATGGAAATGGAGTCTGTAGGATGAAGATATGGTAGTTTGTAACATCATAGACTTATCTTCAGTCATAAGCAGTCAGCTGAAAACTGGACAATTATATTTAACCCCCAACGTACTTGTGTTAAGATGATTGCCACAGATAATACGAAGTCTAGAAACTCTTGACTAATAAACAAAGCCCTGCCAACAACATTAACAGGCATGCTCTTAAACAGATGATGCTCTGAGGAATGTTTGAATATAATACGAGTGAGCTTACACTGACCCCTGGTGGATTTTGGGAATACTGCAGTTCACCCACAATTGGAGAGTCTCTCTCACACACAGAAACACACACACACACTTTGTCATTACATTTGATTTTGTTTATAACAACAGATTCTCGGCTGCAAATGATAGTGTTACAGTCTTGAAGTGTTCAGAATGCTAAACAGTAATTTAACAGAAATTAAACCCTGGTCTTTCAAGTTTGTCTTAAAAATCCCTTTACAATTAAAACAAAAATTAAAAATTCTCCAATTATTTTACACAGAAAACTAAGTACAATTTTTCCAAATGAACTTAAGAACTGCACTTACACATTAAGACTGAGATGAAACTAAAGTATATTTCCTGAAATCTCACATTAAAACAATGATGTTAATCATAAAACAAAACTACATAGACATTCTTAAAAGAATGACAGTAGAATCCAAAACGAAAGGAATTTGACAGGAAGCTTGAAACCATGGTAGTGGATATAACGGCAGCCTACTGTAAAAACAGATTTGAGCAGTCACCCTGCTTTCTAAACATGAACAGCTAATGTAGAGAACCAGCCCTGAAATAGTTGAACTTGGAGTTCAGTTAATCTCCTCATGCCACATAAACAGGCTTCCAGGTTGTGTCTGAAGTGTGTCTAAGTGCCAAGTTTTGATTCAGCTTCCAGCTTCAGGTCCAGCATTGATAGGTAAGCACAGCCAAGACATCAAACCAGACGTGGAGATAGCCAGACTGGCCCCGCTTCAGATGTTGTTTTCATAGCCAAGAGAGAGGCCAAAATAATTATTTCCCTTAAAGCTCCTGAAAAGATCCTCAGATTGCTTAGATTCTGACCAAATACTGCTGACATGGCTCTGTGGGAGCAGAGTGTCTGTACAAGCCGCCAAAGAGAGGGTAATCATAAACAAGACCAGCTCAAAGAGAGGGTAATCATAAACAAAACCAGGCAGACACGCTGCTTTCCCATTAAAAAAAAAGCTGACCACATTTGAGCTGCTCAAGAAGTTGTTACTAAAACCATATTTACATTTTAGGGACAATAGGGACCATAAAAATTATAATCAATTAAAAAAAAGAAACACAACACATCCACCACATTCTAAATGACCATGCAGATCATGTGGATTGTGCAGGGCAGGGGGCATGAGGAGGAACAGACTGTGGTGGAGGACAACTGGACACGACAGGCTTCGAGCTTACAGCAGTCTGTGAAGATGAATACTACCCTATGGGCTATTGATCTGTTCTGGAGATTACGACCTGGCCTTAATCCAATAGATACACCACGACCCTCCTGACCCCATTCCCCCCCCCCCCCCCCCCCCCCCCCCCCCCGAATCATCCAGCACAACAAACCTGAGCGGAACGTCCTTCAGTTGTCCTTCCCCACATGCCCCTTCCGCCCCCATAACACAGACTGCCCGCCAACCCATGCACCCCGCACTAAGGCTCCATCACTGCAAGACATTAGCTACTGGTGCTCCTGTTAAAAAGGTCAGGAACAACACAAAGGGCTCTCTCTACAAGTGCTTCAAGCAGAGTGTGCATAAAACAATCTGTACCTCTTTCAGAGACATTCCTCTCAAACAAATGAGAATAAAAGTGTGTATGTGTCCCACACAATGTAGTGAAATGGATTAAAAGGGAAAAGGTGAGCAAGCATGAACTCTTGTTTCGTGTGTGGAGGATGGAAAGCTTGCGGCATGTTGTAGAATACGAGAGTGTGAGAGGTTTTGTGAGTGTGTGTGTGTGTGTGTGTGTGTGTGTATGTATGTACATGTGCTGGCATGCGTGGGGCACGACTCCTTCATCCACAGTCTTAGTATCTGGGGACTTTGGTGTAGTCTTCCTGCAGGACACTCTTGCACAAGCACATGGCAAGGATCATTCCCAGGAGCTGGAGAGGGAAATAAAACAAGTCAGGACCAGAGCAAACGCAGCACTCAAAGACACCCACCACAAACAAACACAAGCACACACTTGCATGAACCGCTAGTGTTACAAACTCTAAAAAGCGACTCAGTTTAGCTTCACTTCTTTTACAAGGGCTTCAATAACAGTGATCTGGTATCAGTGCCTTGCGCATAGGCTGATTACGTGTGCTGTAAGATTAGTAGTGGCGTTATGTTAATCAATTAGGAAACACGCAGGAGCATGCTAATGCTGGGATGCAGCTAGGAGCCATCCACCCACGACAACAGCCTTTCTGTGGGAAACACTGACTGAAGCAGAACAAAGCCGTCAAGGTTTGAATGGTTTGAGGCTCTAAAATGGTCCGCTGCTAAGCAGGCCAAATGTGTGCAGTGGTTAAAGAGAATCTCTGTAGAACTCTACGTAATTACAGTCATGTAGCAGGGGGAGCAGGCAGAACATCACAGTAATAAGGGCGGACGACATACACATTTCACAAACATCCACATACCTCGACCACAGCCACGCCGATGCAGATCCCCAGAATTACTCCACAGTTGTTGAGGAGCCAGTCCTCCACACTGGTTACACAACCCTAGAGGGGGAGAGGGAAAAGAGAGAGAGAGAGAAAGAGCGGGGTGGAGAGAGAGATGAATGAGGGGATGATCCTATGAGGACAGAGCTCCAGCCTCTCCAAACACAAGTGTTATTGTTGGACGAGGCAGTGGAGAGGAAGAACAACAGTGCAGGCCAGAGCCGAACACAATCATTTGGACACGGAGGGGAGAAAACATTGAAATGGTGGCTCACAGGAACAGAAAGGCAAAATTCACAATGACCCCCACCTTGTTAGAACAAACCACTGCCAACTGCTCTCAAGAAAAGAGGGGCAAGGATGCAGTCTTTGTTTGCTAGACTGACTGCTGTGAGTGATAAGGAGAACTATGAAAGGGCAGCGGCCTCTAAAAACACTACTGTGCCCAAAATATCTCATAATGATATGAAGGAGAGACTAAGAATACCTTTGCAAGGCACTATTAGAGGCTACCATAGTCCTGGCCAAAAACAAACTGTAAGAGTGGCTGAATAAAGCCACTACACTGCTACTGATCTACGACACAAAGAGTGTAAATAATTGAAACTAGCTTGTAGGGCAGGCCCCTCCTTACATCTCAGACCTCTTTACCCCTTATTCCACCTCCAGGTCCCTCAGGTCGTCTAACATGGGGCTCCTGGCTGTCCCGCCACCTAAGCTTATATCCAGGGGTGGCCGCACCTTTGCTGTTGCAGCCCCTAGGCCTAGACCGTGGAATAGCATCCCCCTCTCTATAAGGTCTGCCTCCTCTATTGAGTCTTTCAAGTCTAGGTTCAAAACATACTTTAAATCTTGAGCGTTTGGATCCTCCTGATCTGATTATGATTTTTGTACTCTTGCAATGTGTGTATTGATGCTTTTGTGGGTGTTTTGTTTCTGTTTTAGCTTGATTCTATATTTTATTGTGATTGCCTGCTCTGGTTGTACAGCACTTTGGTCGACGTGAGTTGTTTTTAAATGTGCTTTATGAATACATTAGACTTGACTTGGCTGAACACTTATTGTCCAGCACTTCTAATCTAGTTTGAACACTGGAATGTTGGTTTCTGCCAGTTCTATACAACTAAACCAATCAAAATTACCTTGTGCCGTTTACACAGACAGACAGAGAGACAGACAGACAGACAGACATACAGACAGACAGACAAAAATTGTTTGGAGAAGCCATCCGGGTGCACTGATAAAATCCAATCGCATCAGTGATGTACACTGGCTAGCAGTGGAATGTAAAGGGGGCTGACTCTGGCTGTGTACCTTAGAGTAGATAGGCCACTGAGGGGTCTCGGATTCACACAGTCCTGTCATCTGCAGGTCGCCTGGCTGCTGTGGGCTGATGCTGTCATTTCTGCAGGAGCAGGGAAACAGTATCTCTGAGCTGTTCTTTATCTTAATGTTGTCAGTCCAGTTTCCAGGGTCTGTCCATCCACAGCACTGGATCTAAAACAAGAAAGAGGGAGAGAGAGAGAGAGAGACATGGTTAGTTGCCGATACGGACAAGCAAAGATCTGTGTCAAAACACCATAACATCACCATGAGGTAATCTCTGCCTGACACCCAACACATCCAGCTCAGTACAAACCAAAGCGAGTGAGTGCTCACCGTCTTCTGGATATAGTCCCAGGCAACGTCGGCGGTCTTGTTCTCACCCGTGTAGTGCACTGTGATGTTGTTCACGATGCTGGCCATCTCTTGCTTCAGCTGAGAGAGAAGAGAAAACAAGAAATGCTTTAGAAAGGAAGCCATTTCTTATGACATTAAGTGGACCAGTATCACAATTGTCCCTTATATAATTTGAGCTGTATTTTCTACATACAGTCTTATTTTGAAGTCATAAACTCCAGGAGACATCTCACAGACGTTCAAAACAACATCAGTCATCATTACTTAATCGTGTCCATCTGCTTGTCTTTTGTCTATGGGCAGCATGGCAGTGTGAGCGCATGGACAGGTCAAGTCAAGGCATGGAGTTGAGATTTGGCAGCTGTTCAGCAAGAGACTTGGGAAGGGCAGCCCCCTTTTAAGTGGCTTTGTATGCTGGCTAGAAGCCTCGCCCTATCCTGGGGGAAAGCGAGTGCCACCCTGCCCTGTGGTGAATCAGTACCACGGTGAATGAGTGTGTGTGTGTGTAGGAAGCATGTCTGTGCTTGGCACTTGGTCTGCATAAGACTGGTCCTCCAGGTAATAGGGGTGAGGAGTAAGCTCTAATTACTGAGGTAGGGGAACTCTTAAAGTTCAAACCACAACTGCTGCCTCGCCCATGTGCCAAGTCATCATGAGTACTATCATTTGAGCTGATGGTAAACACACCAGAGTGTGTGTGGTTTGTGTGTGTGTGTGTGAGCGAGCGAATGTGCGGTTGAAGTGTGGAAGGTTGTTAAGGAGAATCATATGGAACCCAAACCAGCGTGTTCTGAGATGTTGAATCGTCCAATTATGCGCTACTCAAAGTAGCTCTGGCCACACCTTGCAGAATGATGGCTTAGAAACTGGCTTTCACATTGCTTAGATGTCCTGACATTTTCAGCTTAAACTTTGTTTGTTGAGTTTCACTTCCTAAAAGCCTTTGCCTGGAGAGGGCACTATACCATCATAAAAACACTCAAACCTGCCTCTTTCACCCTGCATGCATGCATGAATGCAAATCTCTAAGGTTGGGTTTACACTCATTGACAGAGGGGAAAACCACAGCGTGAAATGACGTTTGCACCCACGTTCTATAAATATGACGTCCCACCATCATTTCACAAGTCTGCCCTTTGCCCCAAAAGCAGTGGGGAATCGTGTGACAGTGGAAAGAATGCAACACACCACCCCCCTTAACCTCCACCTAGGAATCCCCCCACCCTCCATCCCTGGCAATGCCACTCACCAGGTCCCGCTGGAAGTAGACGAGCACGCCGGCCGTCACCTGGGCGATGAGTATGAGCAGCAGGCAGGTGAAGTACTGCAACAGACAGAGAGAGTGGTCGCTCAAATAAAAAAATATAAATAAAAAAACACTGCACTGAAAATGAGACATGATGTGCCATGGTGGAAATTACGAAGAAAAAAAAAGTCATGGGGAAATTTCTCTGTGGCTACCCGCAGAGACGCATAACATTTATGGCCTTTGGGAAGTTGTTGATTTTAAGTGGACAGGGAGACACTGAGTTGCATTGGAATACTTTCACTGATGGAAGCTTTTATTCCATTTATAGTCCCTTATTTTTATGCTCCAACTTTAATACAATTGAAAGTTCATGGCATTAATAAATGATGGCAGCTCACACTATGTAACCCTTAAATGCACTACACATAGTGTTATTATTATTTAAAGAGGATCTTAGGAGAGACAGTTGTACATGTTTGGGGTTAAAGGGAGGGGTCCCTCAACTCTTTACACAAGGGGCTGACAGCTGGTCCATTCAGCTGGGTAAATGGGTCAAATAGTTCAACGTTACACCCACCGACCCCCGGGATGGGTTTAACCCTTTGAAGGACACTGATCCACCATCAGTTCCCCTCCCAGACCCCTAAATCTCATGGGCTTATCCCTGTAACCCCCCCACCCCCCTCATCTCAACAAATCCACCAGCACGAAGCCTTAAAGAAGCCACAGGCAAAGCCCTTTTTTGCTGAGAGAAACGCATACCCATACACACATGGCTTTGTGACCTTGTTTGAACTGGTTGACAATCCTTCACTGTGTATCCGCTTGTGTGGAGATCCGGCTTTGCCCTCACCAACCTCTCAAGGCTACAGATCCATCTCTGCGCTGTGCTACGAGCTTGAAACGTCTGTGACAGAATGAATCTGTGTGTGTGTGTGTGTAGGTGTAGGTGTGTGTGTGTGTGTGTGGGTACTCACCAGCCCAAGGAGGCAACGGATCTCGTAGATGGAGCCGACACAGCCCAGGAAGCCCATGAGCATGGAGAGTCCGCCCACACCTATGAGCATATAGGAGGCCACCTTCAGCGTGTTGGACTCTTCCTCTGCACAGGAGAGAGAGAGAGAGAAAGAGAGAGGGAGAGAGGGGGAGGGAGAGGGGGGGGGGGGGAGAGAGAGAGAGAGAAAGAGAGAGAGAGACACGTCAACAGGATGAGGTTAACCAGCCTTACCTGAAGAGTCTAACTGACATAAAGCCTAAAACTGGCTCAAAAGATCTACAGTACAACCCAACCCTATTTGACATGTGTTGGATTTTAATCATTTATTGTGTGTACTGGCCAAAATGTGAAGCACACATAGCATGTTCATCGTGAGTGGAGCCATGCTTGGCACCGGGAAGTTCTGTTTTACAACCAACTGGAGGAAGAAGAATAGATGTGGGAAAGCCAGCGCGTGGAGCAGTGGGACGGCATCTTCCAGGCCGGATGCTGGTGCGCTGGGAGTTAACACAGGATGGGGCTGAGGAGGAGCCGGAGGAGTCAGACACCAGACTTTATGGATTTTGCCAGGTTCTCACTCCTGCTATCTCGCCTGGAGCATCTCCAGAGGGCCCTGCTGTGCATCCTCCAAAGCAGCCCTGGCGCAGTGGATGGTGTCGGCCCCGTCCCAAACCGCTCACTACAGGGCCAGGCAATCTGACGGTCTCTGGAACTCTTCTGCTCCTCTCTAACTCCCATAATCACATCAAATCCTCTGCAGCCTTCCACACACACAGCTACTTAAGCACTGCTACGGAGCAATTCTGAGCCGCTACACACAGCTTGTTTTAAGGTATTAACGTAAACATGGTTCAAGCCGTGAGGTTTTGAATCATTTGAATCATGTCCAAAACAGCTTTGCAAAATCTCCTATAAAAGCATGTCTGTAAAAAGTTAGATTGAGACATTGATTATTATAGCCACATACTGTACAAAAATATTATTCTTGCCATAGATTTAAAGTGTGGGTGTAGTCTAGAGACTCCATTTTGTGTCAAATCCAGTTTAAATGTATCCAAGGAGACTGAATGCAGGTCTGCATACTGATTACATCTTTATCTACGCACAGGACCACCTAGCACACATTTTTCCACTCTCTTACACAAACACAGACGAACATCTGTGTCCCTCTGATAATTTAAGGCCATAGGGTACTACTAAAGGCTCCTACCACAGACTATATATGTAGAGCTAAGCACTGGGTGTGTATGGAGGCCCAGGGGATCATTTGAAGCACATGATCAGGCTATAAATTGCTCAACTGCATGTACCACCATGAGTTCCTCAAAAAAAAACACAGATTGACTTTGGCTTGCTCCATATTCCCAACCAAATGGATATTTGGGTACCAACTGACATCAAACTAAATGTGAGCCAATGTAAAGTAGCCAGCATAACTGGCCTGGTAATGTATAAGGTCTGTAACACATTCAGTATATTTTTAAGCTACACCAAGCATAATGGTTTAAAAGCTGAAACTCCTACTTCCTCCTATGTGGCAGCATCTGTAGATGACAATGTGAAATCACATCTTTCCACTGAGGTCAGCTCATGTTTTTCCTAGTGAACACTAAACCCTCTCCTCCCTCTTGCTCTCTCCCTCTCTCTCTCGCCCCCCCCCAACTTTCTCCCTCTCTCTGACTTGGCAAGTTTCCATATAGGTCGGAAATGGAATTCCAAAATAGTTTCTCTCTGGTGTGCACAGAAAGTTTGACATAAACATAGCTACTATGACAAAATGCATCTTAGAATTTCCATAGATTAACCTTTGCACCCATATAGGGTCAGAAGGAACATATTCCTTAAAAAAATGTTCTCATACAGGCCAGAGATTAAGTCATATGTATGACCCTTACAGAGCCTTACCTTAACATGGTAATGGCACTCAGTGTCTATAGGGTTTCACACAATACAAGTGAAATGTCTTTCAGAAGCACACTTGACCTCCACAGATGCCCAGTGGTTCATGTTGACACCTCCCTTAAGTCTCCTTTTCTTCCACAAAAATGACTACATGTATTTTAACAGAAGAAATCATTCTGACATTTTACTCCGCTGGGATAAATATGCTACCAGGGTCACTAAACAATAGCAAACTAGGGAGGGAACCTCAGAAATAGCAAAAAGAGAAAAAAATAGACCAAGAGAAAGAAAAGGCTCCTTTAAATAGAGCAGAGGCAGCTGTTGTGAAATGCTCTATTAATATGAGCGGCAGAGAAGCGGGACGAGGAGAACAAGAAACACCCGCTGGAAACTGAAAACACACAGAAATCCTGTTTTCCACAAGCCTCTGAGGGACTTCAGAGCAACCAGCTCCAGAGTCAATAAACAAACAGGCCTGCTCACGCAGAGCTGGACACACGAGACCCACGCAGGAGCCCCACGCCAGAGCCAGTGTCCCGCCCAGCCTGGAAGCGAACTGGGGTGGGGATCTCTGAGAAAGCTGGGGGCGTTCATCCTCCAGGTATCAAGGGCAGGTTGGAAGTGAGCCAGGTCCCAGCCATCTCTAGAGGGACTGGTGGGTCGCAAAAACAATGGGGATTCGGCAACCGTCAGGATGAGACAGGCCAAGACAAACCAGATAAGCAGACTCCAAGGCAAGGCTGGATGTGGTCCAGCAACGGCTATCCTCTTCCAACGATTTACGAGAAAAGGGAGAATGGAGGGAAACGAGAGACAAAAGGATGAGCCATTTGGTAAGCGGCTCAAATTCTTCTGCGCTTTGGTCAAAGTGTCACTCATTTGTTAACTCCTCAAGGACATCCAGCATAAATAGAGATTTTTTTCAGACACTTTCGAAGTCTCTTCAAGAAACAAACGTCTTAACAGATAGTCTTCCGTCTCATATTCAGTTTCAAACGGTCCATATTACATTTGTCTACTAATGACTTACATAGAAGGTACACTGAAAGATGGGAAGGAGTGAGGGGGGGGGGGGGGGTGTTGCAAATGACATCCAGGGTGCACAGAGTTGCCAAACGAAACTCTAAAGAATCATTCATACACCCGATTCGTCTCAGCAAACTACTGCTTTGGGCTGTGCTCCATCTGCGCCAAACACATTGGAAGCATTTATTATAAATCAGGGAGATTTATGCAAGTTTCCATCCACTTCTCCTGGATTCCAGCAGGGCAGGGCAGGGCCAGGCTGAATAAATTCAGCTGTTGGAGCCCGTCACTGTGGAACATGGAGAGATTCAAAAAAATCAAAAATAAGGCAAAACCAGCTTCAGCTAGCTGGGGGGACAGGGCTTCTGGGGGTGGGGGGGTGGTGATGTAAAAGGGAAAAGAAAAAGGGAGGGGAGGGGATAAAAGAAAGTACTTTTTCCTGCCCTGCGAAGTCAAATACCTTCTTGTCAGCATTGAGCTCTACCATGATGTGACCGAGATACATACACTCCCGAGGGTATTTAGCATTTTCCTTTTAACTCTGAGCCCCTGACTCAGTGTGTGATAGAGAGACAGAATGAGAAAATGTGTAGGGTGTACTCTGAGACGGACTTCTCTACCACCTAACTGTACTTTCCGTCAAGAAACCTCTCCCCCAGCTGCAATGGAAACACCGCAACAGGGAGATAGCGAGGGCAGATATCACACCATACGCAGGGGGGGCGTTTGGTCGGCGAGCAGAGCCTCCGAAAAGCCCTGGCTGTGGGTTGTAGAGAATGCTGTTACACATACAACATTCACACCCGCATAGCAGTCCCTCACAACGTGCTATGCAAACACGACACATAAGAGCAGCTAGAAGAAGAAGTGCTCAGCCGTAAAAAGGAAATGTCGTATTGAAAGGGAAGGCAGCCTTTTCTAAAGGAAGTCAGCAGGAGGGGAGACTTGTGCCAGCCAGCAGTGATGTGACGCATCGCTCTGCGCTGGCGTCCCACGGGGAGAGCCGCTGAGTTAGTGGTCTTTGAAGAGAGGGCCTGCTGAGGAGACGCTTAGCAGACAGCCGCTCTTCCTGTCCAATCCCCGGGCCAGACCAGTGACCTGCTTTTTTTTCTTTCCCTCTCGGTGGGAAGGGACAGCCTTGCAGTTTCTCGTCTGTGGGCTCATATTTTGGGTTTATTGCTTACATCCTTCGGATTTTACAGCCCTCTTCCCTGGGGACCAGCGAGAGGCACGGAAGATTAGATGCAGTGTGATGGATTTTGTAGAGGGGGGTTTGGGGCTGGTTTAGCAGGAACTACTGCAGCCTTTGACTCTCAATACTGTCCAGTTCTGACTGCTGTGCCGTACACCAAAGATACAGAGACCAGAGAACACAAACTTATTTGGGTACTTACGCAGCACAGCAATGAAGCTCTGGTTATCCAACAGGATCCACAGCCCAAAGCCCATGATCAGTGCTCCAAACAGCTAGCAAAGGGAAGAGAAAAACAAAGAAATAAATTACTACAAAAGAATGTGTTTGGCTGTTCTTGTTTGTGAGTGAGTTAGGTAGTGTGTGTGTGTGTGTGTGTGTGTGTGTGTGTGTGTGTGTGTGTGTGTGAGAGCATATCCAACACATCTGGGACTGATCAGGTCTTCCCCCACAGAGCAAGGCCACATGACTGGCACTGATGCCACATCTGCTTGTAACTCTTCTCTAACTAACTCAGCAGCACTATTTTGGTCACTTGCTTTTCCAACACTCTTCACTCCTAACCTCCATAGTTTTCCTCTCCTCCCCTCCAGCTTCACCATATACACAGTTTAATAACTCTTGCTAGAGTTTCTGTCTGTCTTACAACCATCAAAGGTACGCTGGGCTACTCTTTCCTGCTGGGACTAATGTGTTAATGAGAGGAGAGCTGTCTCTAAATAGGGAGCTTTTCAGACAGAGGCTTGGGCCAGACGGGCAGGGGGGGTCGAAGATGTCTGAGAGTGGACAGCTCTCCTGTGGTCTGCAGTGGGCAGGTCGAGGCTCAGGCAGCTCTGGGGACCAGGGGAGGAGGGAGGCGGAGTGACTTTGTGGAAAGAGTAAGAGCTCGAGCGGTAGCAGCGGTGGAGGCCTGCTAACTAATTAAAGGGCCCTGCTCAGAAAAGCAGCGAGCCGAGATCTGAGAGATTCACCACCTCACACACACACACACACACAGACACACACACCACACACACTAATGAGCTCCAGAGAGAGAGAGAAACCTCATCATCACATAGGTCCTCAGAGCAGTCATTAAGGGGCTCATGCAGTCCACACTTCCCACACGTCTAACCAGAAACTTCTCTCGAAAGTCACGTACGCATGCACAGCGTTGCGATGGGTAGAACACGCCGCACAAGTGTTTAGTGTTTCCTTTCTGAACAGAGGCCCTTACTTGAGTGTGACCCACTTATGAAGTATGTAGTGTATTCCTGAAATATTCCTGACAGTGCAAACAGCTGCTGTGTGGCCAGGCATGTCCGAGTGGAAATATGTGGCTATGGAAGAGAGTGGAGGGAGCAGAACTGGAAAAGAAATGATATGCAAATACCTGCTGCCTGGAACTGCAGATAGTCAAACTACGGCATACTCATTTTACTAAAAACTGGCTCACAAGTGAAACTGATAGAGACAGGGGCTGGGACATTGCACAAGTGCACAGCATGCAGTCTTCACAGAAGGCACACTAGAGGAGAATTGATGGGGAGTCATATAGCTACAGTAAAGTAGGGATGTGTGAAGATGTGTGCAGATGTGTGTGCATACTCACAAAAAAGAGGAGGTTGAACAGGAACAGGAAGTACTTGGTGGCCGTGATGCACCCCTTCCCCATGGTAACGCCTCTGGAAATGAGAGTCAAAAGTTGATGAACATAGCTGAAATAAAGCGAAACTTGGGTACAAAAAAGATTTAGAACACACTTTGAGTCCATGTGGAGTTGTGACATCAGACAGAGGCATGTCAGAAGCCTCACACTGAAGGTGTATGTGCTCCACTTGAGTCCTTACCCAGCAAGCAAGCCTCCACAGGCCCTATACGGGCCCCCTTAGGGCTGGCACAAGGGCCCTTTGAGGGCTGCCCATGCCGGGCCCCTGAGCTTTTGCTCATTGGCAAAGTGCCGGCCCCTCATTGCTGGCCCTGCGTTGGCAGCCCTAACACAGCCCACAGGAGCCCTCACAAGGCCCACGCAGGGCCCCTGAGCTTTTGTTCATTGGCCAAGTGCTGGCCCCTCAGTGCTGGCCCTGCGTGGGCAGCCCTAACATAGCCCACAGGAGCCCTCATTAGGCCCACACAGAGCCTGCACTCATTTTTGGCTCATTTATTTATTGAATATATTTATATATAATAGTAAAACATAAAAGTGAAAGTAAAAAACTGGCACACACACACACACACAAACTCTGAATTTGATCTCTGCATTTTACCCATCCAGGGTAGAGACTCACACACACTCTGAATTTGATCTCTGCATTTTACCTATCCAGGGTAGAGACTCACACACTCTGAATTTGATTTCTACATTTTACCCATCCAAGGTAGTGACACACACACACTCTGAATTTGATCTTTGCATTTTACCCATCCAGGGTTGTGATACACACAGCACACAGTGAAGTGAAGCACAGCACATTTTTCCTGCCGCTTGGGGATTGAACCGATGACCTTACGCTTTCCAGCCCAACACCCTTACCAGTAGTCCACGTGAGCTTTGTCCACCCAAACTCAAAAGTTATACGTTTTCTACCTCGGAGTTTGGTTTGACAAAGCTCAATAATAATAATAATAATAATAATAATTCATTTTTTTATAGAGCTTTTCTGTATACAAACACACATACACACACACTTGTATTAATAAAGTCTTTAATTTGAATTCCTTTTGGCTATTGTACATTTCTGACTATACAGATGTTAGTTATGCTGTAACTGCATCCATTTAGATTTGCAGAACAAACACTTTCTATTTTTTACTATCATATATAAATAAATTCAATAAATAAATGAGCAAAAAATGAGTGCAGGCTCTGTGTGGGCCTAGTGAGGGCTCCTGTGGGCTATGTTAGGGCTGCCCACGCAGGGCCATCACTGTGGGGCCAGCATTTTGCCAATGAGCAAAAGCTCAGGGGTCCTGTGTAGGCAGCCCTCAAAGGGCCCTGCGTGGGCAGCCCTCAAAGGGCCCTGCGTGGGCAGCCCTCAAAGGGCCTGCGTGGATAGCCCTCAAAGGGCCTGCGTGGGTAGCCCTCAAAGGGCCTGCGTGGGCAGCCCTCAAAGTGGGCAACCCTCAAAGGGCCTGCGTGGGCAACCCTCAAAGGGCCTGCGTGGGCAACCCTCAAAGGGCCTGCGTGGGTAGCCCTCAAAGGGCCTGCGTGGGCAGCCCTCAAAGTGGGCAACCCTCAAAGGGCCTGCGTGGGCAGCCCTCAAAGGGCCTGCGTGGGCAGCCCTCAAAGTGGGCAACCCTCAAAGGGCCTGCGTGGGCAACCCTCAAAGGGCCTGCGTGGGCAACCCTCAAAGGGCCTGCGTGGGTAGCCCTCAAAGGGCCTGCGTGGGTAGCCCTCAAAGGGCCTGCGTGGGCAGCCCTCAAAGTGGGCAACCCTCAAAGGGCCTGCGTGGGCAGCCCTCAAAGGGCCCTGCGTGGGTAGCCCTCAAAGGGCCCTGTGTGGGCAGCCCTCAAAGGGCCCTTGTGCCAGCCCTAAGGGGGGCCATATGTGGCAGCCCGCACAGGCCCAGCATGGGTTTTCTGGGCAGCTTAGACTTTGTTGGGCTATCCGGTGACAGCCCGCAGTGAACCCAAAGCTGCAGGCCCCGCTTGGGCAAGCCCACACCGGGCCTGTGTAGGACTGGTGTGGGCTGGCCCTAGCCCACAGTGCCCACACCGGGCCTGTGAAGGATTGGTGTGGGCTGGCCCTAGCCCACAGTGCCCACAGCCTGCCTGCATGGGGCCGGTGGAGGCTTGCTTGCTGGGTAGCCTCTTTTGGCAAGAACAACTCATGTGATTTCAACTGACGACCAAATACAGACAGTCACTGCAAGTAGTTTCATTCATTAGAAAACAATATTAGTATTACATATTAACAATATCTCAACATTGACTGTCAGCTAATGGCGGACATGGCAACTTATCTAGACAATACATTTGTGTCAAAAAGAAGATTTCAGTTTTGTGGTTATGGTTTCCGTTTCAGTCCTCTTGGTTATAGTTACGGTTTCTCTGCCGAAGAGCTTCAGGTTGAATGAACCTGCAGTTACCTGGAGCTGCATCCTGCACACTTGAGACATGAAAGCCTCTTCATTTCCTACTAGTTCTCCAGTGCACTGTGGGCCTAGAGGTGCAGTACAGCCTAGAGACGTCTGCCCTGCGCATGTCTGTGTGTACAGCCGCGTGCGTGATGTTTTTATTGAACAAATCAACCACAGCTCATAGGCAACACAGAGGGAGGCAGTTAACGTGGCCACAAGAGAGGAGGCCGTGGTCAAGCACACAACCCGTCATCACACATACGTATAAGAGGCCCCGCAACAGACCTCAGCTACAGTGAAGGCTCTTTTACAGTCCTGTTTATGGTCTATTTGAGGCCTCAAAGGGACCACTACAAGAACACGCTAACTTGTGTTTAATAGCTGAGATCATGTCATGGAACTATTTTTTTGTTGTGTAACTGGGAAACCATACTTGCTGCGGCATGGGGGTGGGGGGGCTGGTTAATAGTTCCAAGCAGTGGCATACTGACTGATTGCAGTCCTAGAAGGAATGCTGAAATATCAACTGCAGAGGTTGTAATGGGCTGGTGTAGCAATAGCCCACAAAGTAATCCTCTTTCCCTTAATAAGGAAGGGGTGCCGCATCACACACAGAACACAAGGCAAACTCAAAGCTCCTGCACTCAAAGCCTGCTGCTCCACTATTTGTTTCACTTTGCATTCACAAGGCTCAGTGGAACACAGCTTTGTTGAAACATGTCAGCACCATATATGAAATGAATACCCAAGATAATAGGTTTGTGTGTGTGTGTATGTGTGTTTGCTAAGGATGTGACCCACCCTGTTTCTTCTTTCTCTAAAGGCAATATTAACAAATAATAATTAAAAGGCAGTGGGTGTAGCGGGCCAAAACAAGAAAAATCACTCTTTGTGAGACTTGACTCATTCCATGTGTGCTCGATTGCACTTTTTTTTTGGGGGGGGGGGGGGGGGGTAAAATCTGTCTCTTTACCAAATAGGCAGCACTCAGCACAACTCAAAATGCACAACAAATGTCTGGCAGCTATTAACATCAACATCAGTTGAGAAATGTAACGGGTGGATGTGGTTACATGCAACAGTCAGGAAATATGAGAGTGCAAACACCCTACAGTCTAAATAAGAGACTCAAGGTTTCTCTTCTGGCATCTGCCAAGTTCAAGACCATCTTGGTCTCTGTGGAGAAACAAAAACCAAAGGTAAATAGGGGAGCCAAAATAAGGAGGTACCACAGAAAACCTTTGCTTCAGTAGCAAACATGGGTGTATAATTTGCCAAACGTCATCAGACACACTGGAGACTGCCTACTCCTTAGGGGGACCCATTTCTTGAATCCTTGCTTCAACTGATGTTTCCTATAGAAGGTGTATTGTTATGATTTCTTTGCTGGTGATATAAGTGAGTCATTCCTTTTTAATGAAAGATGAATTTGCAATACGGCCATATAAATCTGTGTGCCTGCGTGTGTAAATGATTTCTGTTTTTATTTCTTGAGCACTGGCAATAACAACAGCTCTTTGCTGACTACTTCTCCTGTCTGATTAAAGAAATGACTTTCGAGCTCTGATAAGAGGATCTGATAAAAACTTGGGTAAAACAGTTTCGAGCAAAACAAGCAACCAGGTGACACAGCTGGTTACAATGGGAGGATTCTTAAAATAGGGTCAAAGTTCTCTCCACAGACATTGATACTTCCCTTTCTATGATAACATGGGCAGTGTTTTTCTTTCTATTCTAAATGGGCTCTCAGTAATCATAACGGTAAAATCAGATCCACAGGTGCCACTTGGACCTGAACTTGGCCTATGCTACACATGATTGCAGCGGGCTGAAAAACAAGCCATTTCTACAGACACAGTGTGGCCATTCTTCCTATGGAATGAAGCACTAATTTCTCACTACCAGTATACCTAATCGAACCATTTCAAATGTTGGTGCTGTCCAATATTGCAGATTTTGCACAGGACACCCAACCACAATACCCATTTTACTCCAAATACACCCCCCCATGAGTTTGCCATTACCCCTCCTGGTCTCTACCCAAAGTAACGGCATGCTACCCCATTCTCCCCTCACACTCACTCACGCACACACTCGAAAACACACCAAACAAAGGACGCCTTCTCCTAGGCTTTTTAGCAAAGGACAAAGGGGAATCTGAACACACCCAAAGCAAGCTTTACCACAGCAGCGAAAGGAGTAGGCCTGTAACTGGGTCTGCTTTCCCAAAGATGCTTACTAAAAGGTCAGAGGACCTGAAATTTAATCCAGGATAACAGAAATGGTTTGAGGAAGTCTTCTTCCTAATCTGCTCAAGTAAGGGAAACTGAGGATGGGGTGATGTAATTAGAGGCCAGACGGATCCCATCAGACAGCTTGGTCTGACAATTAAAACACAGGCTCACCAATCCACAGGACGACAACAAAACATTCAGGAACAGCACCAAAGCACTAACAATCAAAAATGGAGGGATCTGCTTTCCAACAAAATACACAAAATATCCATCGTTTCTCAATGAAATGTATGGCCCACTCGAGAGGATAAACAATCTCATGCTTCACTCTTCCTGAACTCTTTTCTCCCCAAAGATGAGAACGGTTAGCTGGTGCAGTTGACTTGGACTTATCGGACACATTCAAGTTCCAACCGGTCACTCCCACCCGAATCAGCACAGCATTGTTCTAATGGTCAAGGCAACTGTGACAAGAGTAAGACAGGAAGCCCGCACGATACCAGCGTGTGCTTGAGAGATCACCCAAGTGGCCCTTCAGCCTCACCACTCAGCAGCGGCATTAGGCGGGGGGGTGGGTTGGCAGACGAGATTCCCCAGATTAGGCCTTTTGTTTGGGCGCAGAGAGGTCTGGAGGGGGCCATGAGGGAATTATACTAAGCAGTCCGTGTGACCGGGGGACCACTTATCGGGCGACAGCGGTTGAGATTGGCCAAAACGACGGCGTCCTTATGCTGTGGGCTGAATTTTTCAGCAGCCCGATCAATTTTTCAGGAGTGAGAGGGAGCAAGTGGCCATATGCTGGGCTTCACTGAGACAGCAGGGACATTTATCTCCGATTTGGCACAAAAAGGAGAGTGAAAACTGACCCACTTGGTCACAGTGTGCTTACTGCTTAGCAAAAAGAAAAGAGAAAGAGAGACGAGGAAGAAAATGAAAATGAAAGAAAAAACGGTAGGGACAACCAAGGGGAGAGGGATACTGAGAACCGAACACATGGCAACAGGGACTTTCCTTTGGGATGTTCTGATAGCATGCCCACCCAGCTGAGGTGAAAAAGCATTCACTTTGACTGCTGAAACCTCAGAAGAAAACTGAAAATGAACAGTGGGGAATCCCTTAAATGAGATCATGTTAAGAGAGGTCTGAATGACTGGTAGGACGTTGATGTGGGCCTGATTCTCAAATGTGGAACAATTACCTGTGTGAACAGGTACTTTAAAAATAGGACTATAACATTACTTTTAAGGCAAAACGTGTGAATGCATTATGTCCACTAGTTGAGGCTTTGAATCCAGAGCGGTCAATGACAGTTTACAGTCCAATTAAGACTTGATGAATGAATTGACGAGATTTATTTGCCAAGGACAGGTGTTCTCAGATTCATCATCAGTGTTGAAAACACTTTTCACAGAGGATAAATAACAACCATTACAATAGCAATGCTTAGTGGCCATCCGATGTCTAGGTTCTTCACGGCCAGTAAGGTGGACTGACTAATGTTTGATTGATTTAGCAATGACTGGTACCCCTTTAACCGTGCCATGGGAAATAGACAAGTTTGAAAATGTGGGATGATAGGGGTTATGCGCAACATTCTTGATTTTCTGGCAAAGTTGAAAGGTAAGCTTCACAACCATTACTGAACGCAAGTGGGCTCATAGCACCGTTACTGAAAGCAAGTGAGCTCATAGCAAAGATAGTTAAGCTAGCACGGCACAATGTTAGCCCTTTAGGACATCAATAAAGCTGGCACAATCAAACGTAAATTAGACTTTCATTTTCATTATAAAGGTCACCTTTCTCAATGACATCTAGTTAATGGTCTCGGTGGTCAACGAAAACGTAACTTTATTTAAACAAGTTGCCGAAACAGCAAACCAAATTTGAGGTCTGACGTAGCCTAATTTACAGTAACTTAGAGGAACTTGGCACCTGTACTAAATTTGACTGGTAACGGTAACAGATCATGGTCCTTTCACATCATTCTTGAATAACATTACAGGCATGCCACTTTATATAAATATATATAAAACACAGCAGAAACAGAAAAGCAATAAGTTGTTTGTTATACAACATTAACAGTTAGTTAGTTTAACTTCCGTTGAAGTTAAGGTTTACTTTGTAACATTGCTTGACGTTTCGTTGGCTAAAGTTAGCTAACTTTTCACATTACATTCAGCATTTGCCTAACGTTTTATAGCGTTAACGTTACCACCTTACAGACAAAGAGGTGCAACATTTATCTTCGCTGTGACATTTTCATATTGTTCAGGATATCAAGTCTCAGAAAGACAACGAAAACGCCGTACTTACGTTCGTTATTTAAAAAAGGAATACAACTTTGACAATACTCTTCGGCCTTCTGTCTGTCTCAATGTACTTGTAATGAGTGTCAGGATTACACGGAGCAAAGCATGGGAAAGCGTTCTGGCCCCCCTACACCCCTCCCCTGCGCGCGGCTAGACGTATTAACCCTTTCCTAGCTCATGCTATGTAACTTTACGGTGTTTCACTGACTTTAATAACTATAAGTTAGAGTAATTCAGCAAATTCGCTACATTATGAAAAGTGAGATTATAGGTTTGTTCCCTGTCCTGCAAGAGCTCTCCTATCCTACTTCTTTCGAATAAATTCTAAATTGTAGGTTACTTGAGGGGTTAATTCTTCAGTTGCTTGAAAAGTAGAGTAGGCTAAAACTGAAAATATCATGTTAATTTGAGGGTCTAATAATACTTACCTTTTGGGTAGAAATACACTAGATGGACATTAACACAACCCCTTGCAAAAGGCAAATATACAGACACCAATGTTTTTTGTACAGATGTTCTTTTGTGTGACTAATCCATATAAATCAGTGATACAGAACGAATTCATATATATCAATGGGAGTTCTTTCTCTGTCTGTTCATTCTAGCTCGTTAAAGCAGTTGTGATTTTGCAACTTTTATCTTAAGACGTTGTTTGTCTTATACAATTGTGGTCTTTTGATGCACACAAACCACCTCTAGACTTACAATTAGGCTGCATATTTTGTTAAAACAGTCTCACTGAAAGTATGCATGCCTGTCTTTTTTGTTTGGCTAATTGTGATGTGTGGTTGTGGTGACAATATTCTGATCAACCTCCACAATCTGTGCAGACATGTTGTGTTAACCTGTTTTTAAAATGCGGTAGGCTCACAGGTATGACTTAAGAGTGATGACTCATCATCCTCAGGACTTCCTGCCTGGTAAGCCAGAGCAAAACTTGACTCAGACAGCATAGTGACTAAGTTTGGGACCTAGGCTATTGAATATCAATTACTGATGTACAATTAGGGTGACCAGGTGTCCTGCTTTGTGTTGTAGGCCAACTGCACAGCAAATTACCCTTTGTCCTGCATATTGAGATAATGTCATGCATTTTCATTTCATTTTCATAAGCAAGAGGCTCTGATGGCTGTCAATTAAATTGAGAAGACACAAAAAACAAAACTACAGAGGTGTTTTTAAGCTGAAAGGCAGAATACAAATTTTTTGTATTAGCTAGACATATACTAAAGTTTTGATCAGCGTGGTAACCCGTTCCACATTGTCCCACACAAACTTACTACACAAACGTACTATGTACTATGTCACTATGAAGCTTATCCAGTCTCTTCTCAAAGTTGACTTGTGAACTGAGATGTAAACTGAAAGAAATACTACAGCTAAGTAGGAATATAGAGTTTGGTTTTATTTTTAGTCACCATAATTGAATATCTAATTATAACAGGAGGAATGTAAAAGGTTTGTTTTCCTTTCACTCACACATTTTATTGCTGAAAAGAAAAGCACAGAACCTTGTTGGAAGACTGGTCCCAGAAACAAATCCCCCTAGGGGAACCAAGAAAACAAATGTTAGCTCATTTGGTGCAGCCCATGGGAACTTTAGCACAGCGCTATAGGCCTTAAGTCATTCACTGTTAAAGCACTGCCTGGCATGAAGGAGGACTTTGTGTGAAAACTGGGAGGAATGTTGGTGAGGCAAAAAAAATTAACCAATCAAAATCCCCCAAAAAGTACCACACATCTGCGTGTCTCATAGGCACCAACCACTCCCTCTGACTGTGCCCGGTCGAGATTGACTGGGTAAGGGCCGTGACCATAATAGGTTCTGTAGGGGCTTCGGTGTTGTAGAGATTTTCATTACTGCCATCGCAGAGCAGTATTACTACTGTTTGGCCAAGGATGTGTGTGTGTGTGTGTATTGAAGAAGTATGTTCTTGAGAAAATGGTTAAACCAGTGATTCTTAACCTGGGTTCGATCGAACCCCAGGGGTTCGTTGAGTCACTCTCAGGGGTTCGGCAGGGGTCAAGACACACACAGTATAGCACGGTTCACACTAGCAATGTCGGGCCGTTTTTATACATACCTACGTTTGAAGAAATCATATTTTATTTTATTTTATTATGAAGGGTTCGGTGAATGCACTGATGAAGCTCGCAGGGTTCAGTACCTCCAATAAGGTTAAGAACCACTGGGTTAAACTGTTCAGGAGAATGTGACACTCTACTGCCCTCTGTAGGACACATGTGTCACTATACAAAATCTAGGAGGCCAGCCCCCATAAGTGTCATTTCAGGTTAACTTGCAAGTATTGTGCAATGCCTCCTACGGGCAAACCCAAAATCAAGTATAAGGCCAGGAAAATAAACTTAGAAACACATTTTATCCTCAAGAATCTTCATAAGTGATCATGTATATCTTTATTTGAAAACAATTTCAGGACAACTACATTCTCTTTGTACAATATTTACAAATAAAAACAAAAACAAAAAAATCTGGAGCAGCCTTACACACGTGAAGGTTCTCAAGTGACTGCTGTGAAGCTGCAACATGGTTATCAATTGGTAGTGATACAGGTAGTGTTCAAATTAGTGACGTACACATTTCACTTCACACCTCATGCAAGAGCTTCCTGGGTACTGGTACTCTGGTACTTATTTAATCCTAAATAAACTTCAATGACAAGAACAATTGGACCGTTGCCCAGAACCGTTTAATAATGAAAAGACCTTTGTGCTTCTACAGCTTCCATCCAAATGGAAACTACATGAAAGATGCTGATTGATCCTTACACTTTATCAGTTTGGGCAATCAAGCAGTATTTGTACGTCAGATAGAAAGACCATTAGGCTGTTCTGGTAAATTAATTCCTGCTGGGCTCCTCTTCTATACAGCTAATTAAAGGAAAGGGTTTCAGTGAATCTGTGCAATCAGTGGCTTTGGACATGCAGTTTGTGGTGCACAGCACTCTAGCCTAATTGCCATTCAGTACAAATGTTGCACTTGGCCAAAACAAGCATAGTAAAAGGCCTTGGTTAATTAAACTTCATACAGGAAGAAAATTGCCATCTTACAGAGGGTGCCTGTCAGAGTTTAGACCTTTGCTGGATATTTGCCCTGCCTAGCATTTCTACATTCCCTAACTGGGCACAAGAGAGCCTATGATGCACTCCGAGCCATAGACCAGACCTCTGGTTGCCATGGTTGAAAACAAATAGTCAGAACACTGTTGTTTACTAACCCACGCTTACACACACACACACACACTCACTGTGCTCACATAAACAAATCCTACCCTCTCTGTCCAGGCCTGCATGCAACACATGGGAATATTCCATGCCTCCTCTTGCCAGAAGACCCCTTTCTGTAAACAAAACTGATCCTGCACCAGAGCTGGTGGCACTATGTTCAGTCTATTATTGTGTAGGGCACCTTATGCCCTCAAAATATTACTACTTCACAAGATTCAATACATTTGTTCAATTTTATTTTGTAGTGGTCATAATATCAGCCAGTCGTGCTTAGATGATGTAGCAAGAATAATGTTTACAATGAAAACCAGCATGAAGTCGAATTAACTGAAACTGAAAAATAAAAAGGTGGATAAGTTACTCCCTTCCTGAAATATGCAAAGCTTTTTGAACGAACACACATAAATACACACACAGACTTACAAAATAACTTCTATTTGTCTTGAAAAATAAACGTACACACAAAAGTCTTTCCAAAAGCTCTAAACAACCAATTAGTGTACAGCCGTGCCACAGATGATTTATCATCTTACATGCTTTCCCACCTCTGCATAGCTGTACATAAATGTTTTAGAGGTCTGCTACAAAAGCTACTTGAATGTATTAAGCATGCGATAGTCAACTACAAAGAAAAGGGAGCAAACAAAATGGATATATAGATCTTCTGTTGTCATACCAAAAATACAAAATGACTCCAGGCACTCAAGACACACTCGGCCAAATAAATAAGCTATATTCATAAAATACCAAAAAGATCAATTGTGCAATTTACAGTCCATAATAATCACAATATTGGCAGTAAATATGGCTACTGTGAATAAGAGAGAAGACACTGATCCATGAGTGAAGGTCCTGTAGCAGGACTTCTATCAGAAGTTAAGGCAACACTATAGTAGAAGGAAAGAAACAGCTGTGCTGCAGCTGATGAAGAAAAGTAGTCTGCTACACTGGGCATGCTTGGTCACAAATCACTGGTTAGAGTCAAGATCAAATGGTCTCTCTACCTACAGATCAGGAAATCGGCTGGTGTCAGGGCACCAACCTACTGTATCCCTGTCAGAAGAGAGATTTTTTAACATTGCTTGCAGCATGCACATACATTTAGCGTTACTCTAGAACGGATGTGTAGTAGTGTTGTTTAGATGTAAATAGTAGTCGTTTCACTTTGGTCTTTCAGCACAAGTTCTCTTATTTTTTTCCCCACATGAGTAATTTGATCATTACTCAAATACGTTTTCCCTGATAGCGTGCCCTGTGAACTCCTGTCTAGTGGTGGGGTGGGTGGTGTTGGGGGTGCTGACCTGGGAGACCTTTATCTACAGCTGAGCAGATACAGCAAGGTGGTACTTGCAAATGAGAAACAGCCCCAGAGAAAAGAAACCTCTAAGAGCACAATATACTGTTCATTAATATCATTGTCCTTGTTAAGTCAATACTCTGTTAGTGAAAACATGGCATAATGTAATTAAGACATATCAAGCTATCAAACTATCCCATCAAAATCACACTTCAACTGCTGAAACTGAGGCATTTCATCCCCGGCAAGCAGTTCTTGTGATAACCTAGACAGAAATACCACAGGGCAACATATATGGTGATGCACCACAAATCTAACTAAAAAACGACACTTATTTACCGTGTACACATGAAGATTTTCCCAATTCAAATAGAGAAACGGTGTTAAAAGGCAGAAGACTGTGCTGTGTGGTAATCTAATCTCGAACAAGGCTAAGTTGCTCTCTCCTGGCAGTAGCTGGGCTGATGGGGAGGGGAGCTTGATGTTTAGGGCTTTCATCGCTGTGCATGATTCCTGCCTGCCTGGCAGTTGCACCAGCGTCCGGGGGCCTCACATCTTCCTGTTCCGCCGGCCAACGTGGTAGTAGTACAACAGGGAGACGGTGAGGAAGAGCAGGCGGCTGACAAGGAGGAGGATTGCAGAGTTGGAGAAAAGGTTCAGTTCTGCGAGAGTAATGGTGGTCACTGCAGAAAAAAAGGAAAAGACGGTCACATTAGCTGTAAGGCCCTAGAAGCAAAAGTCATCTATATGTTATAATAGTTTATCTGGATTTGTTGTAAACACTTCCAGAAGACTACACATTAATTACACATTACTATTTGTGGTCATTCCTTTCTAGGATTAAAAGCTCCTGTAAGCAGCATTTCTTCCTATTATTACAGCAAGCCCTAGCACACATAGAAAATATAAATCTGTTTCTCCGACTCTGTAATAAGTGACTGCTGAATTCTTCATGTCTGTTTTATCCAATCACCACACCTTCATCACATACCTGCATATTTGCCTGCTAATTGTACTTAATATTGCTGTTTGTAGGCAGGTTCCTAACTACTGGACTATGTTTCCCGAAAGTGTCATTGAGCAACCACCACGGTAACCATGGAGAGAGTGATCAAAATGAGGCACGCCATCATTTAACCATGGTAATTGTTCATCGACGCTTTTGGGAAATGCACCCCTGTTGCCAAGTCAAACGTGTGCTACCAGAACCACCACAAGAGGGCGATGTTGCTCCTCAGGAAGTCCAGTCCAAACTAAATGACCCTGATGGGAGCGGTCACATTAGTGCCTCACTCAAGCGTGAATGAATGCACAGAGATGCCCCTGTGGCCCCTCACCTATAAACTGGATGGCAAAGTAACAAGCCTCGCTGAGTAAGGTCCACTGCATAATGACCTTCTCAGTAGTGTATAGCCCGTTCCACATGATGAGGGAGAGACCTGTTCAGGAAACAAACACACACACACACACACACACACACAAACAAGAAAACAGGTGAACACACACACACACACACACACCAAAAAAGGGGAATACACACACACACACACACACACACACACACAAACAAACAAACAAACAAACAAACAGGTGAATACACACACACACACACACACACACACACACACACACACACAAACAAACAAACAAACAAACAAACAAACAGACAGGTGAATACACACACACACACACACGCAGAGGGTCAGAGGTAAGACTGATAGGCACGGAGTGTCATGGGAAAGTAGAGGTGGTGTGTGAAACTCAGGAGGTCAAGGTTGAGTTGCTTACAGATATTCTGGGATTGTCTCTGTTCGTCTGACAAACTCTGCAGTAGTTTCTTCCTCTCTAGATAACGCCCTGCTATTTGTCTTCCTGTGCTGCCCGGAGGATGCGCCCTGTTTCCCCCCGCAGTCATATAGATTGATTTGGTGTCAACAGCAACTGAGGGGGCAGTGTGTGCAGACGAGGGATGCGGCAGGCACTGGGGGATGACTGCATTGTAAACATCCATTTTTCTCCACCGAGGACTGTGGCTGCGTTGCCTCTTAAAGCGGAGTCGGTAATAAACAAGCTTGTGAGCTTGTGAGGGAGAGAGTGGGTGAAAGGGAACACATTGGTACTATATCTGCCAGGGTGAGTGTGAGAAAATGAAAGTGAGAGAGGGCTGTGAGTGTGAGTGTGTGTGTATATATGTTTGTGTGTATGTGTGTGTTTGTGTGTGGTGTGTATGTAACCGAGAGAGACTTAACAGGAATGTTGACACTTGTGGCTACAGAAAGACACCCCCTCCTTCTCCATAACTCCCCCATCGTGAGCTTTTTACCTTTCTCAAAGAAAATCCCACACAACCTGCGTGGTTCCTTTTAACCTCTTAAAAATGCAAGACAGCACATAGCTTGCCAGTGCAACAGCAATAAGGACCAATGAGACTTGAGGCAGTCCTCACAATAACCTCACACTGTCTTTGCTCCAGTCAGGAAGACAGGGGAATTATGGGTCTGAATGCATGTTTTCCTCTTCTGTGTGTATAGTGTGCGTGTGTGTGTGTGTGTGTGTGTGTGTGTGTGTGTGTGTGTGTGTGTGTGTGTGTGTGTGTGTGTGTGTGTGTGTGTGTGTGTGTGTGTGTGTGTGTGTGTGAGAGAGAGAGCGAGAGTGTGCCTGCCTATGTGTGCACATGTGAGAGAGGAAGGAATAGACACAGAGAGAGAGCCTTCCTTGTTTGGCTGGTGGCACTAGAGTACAGATGCGGGATTTAATGTGTAATTAAAAGAGTGAGTGGCATACCGCATTTTCATCTGGGGAAAGATTCCACCCCTCTCATTCTGCAGGCCACCCACGCTCCCGCTCCCTCTCCCCCTCTCCCCCTCCTCCCTCCTCCCCACACGCCCCTTCACCACGGCATAAGACCCGCAGTGTGAGGCATAATGTAAGAAGTATATTGTGTGGCTTTTGAATGGGCACAAGGAAATGATGGCGACTGTGTATGTGATTATGTGGGCCCCAGTCAGACAGCTCTCTATGTACTGTATTCAAAGACAGGCTTCATCCAGCACAGAGAGCCCCTGCTTGTTTTGTTGAGAAACGAGAGGAGAGAGCTGGATAGTGAAAAGGCAGACTGTGGTGGGGCTAGGGAGAGAATAGAGCATACAGAGACAAACAGATAAGAGAGAGAAACAGTGAGAGGGGGAAAGAGAGAGAGAGAGAGAAAGTAAAAGAGAAAGACGGAGAGAGAGAACCAAAGACAGATCTTACTGAGCAGTGCCCCTCCATAGAGACGTATCGACATGCTCGTGGCTGTATTCTCCTCTTCAAACACAACTTCATAGAGCTGACTGGGGAACACGAGGGCCTACAGGTATAAGGGGAAAAGCACAAGCGCACACATCAATCAAGCCTGGCTACAACTCAAGAGACAAGAGCAACGAAACAGTGTTGGTATAAGTTCATGCAGGTTGAATAAGCCATTCATCTCATTTGTATACACCATTAACATGCAGCAAAACTACGATGCCTTTCGGTCACCAGGATTCAGCGATCAAACCAATTCCATCTCAAATCAGTCAAGCTGATGGTTTGAACGCTGGATGAATGCAATGGTTTGAACGGATGAGCAGGGAGTCAATTCAGTTATACAGTGGGTGAATTGTGTTAAACTCATTTCCTGACTGGCTCCTAATGAATGGACTCCAACCCTTGTGATCCCATAAAGTTCAGAGGAAAATAATGCCACGGTCTAAAGTCCTCGGGGCACTATGAAGCTGACGTGATTTTACATGAAATAAAAATGCGACATTCTCAGTCAGCAACATTCTCTCAGCAGCCCCTTCTCCACCCATCCCATCCAAAAGAAATGGAGAAACAGAGGCATTAGCCATCGCCTGACTGACTGACAGCTCCTCCATGCCCTAATAAGGATGCTGGCGCCATGGCGCAGCATCTCCGGGACCCCACCCCGGCGGCGGGTGATGCAGGAGCACCCAGCAGTGAGTGCTCCACCCAATCGCCTTCCGCTCTTTCCTACGCCACTCACCATGAGCGCCACGGCTGTGAAGACCACTGCAGAGAGGAGGATCCATAGCCTGCAGGGAGAAGACACTGTTAGGCTCGATAAAGAGAGGAGGCACACCCACCCAGCAGCAGCAGCCGCAGCAAAGATGTACATTATTGAGTGCCTTGTGAGTTGTTAGAGGGGAAAAAACAACAACAACAAGGCTTGAAGTCATGGAATTGTATTTTGCACTTGCCTGAATGAAACAAGTTGTGGTTTCATAGAAATAAACCAGGATTACTTTCCATTAAGGACATTAGATTGTTTTCATTGCTTTTCATCTTAACAAATTAATTTCAGAAATCATTCACTAACATTAAGTTAAGGGAGAGGCTGGGTGTATTAATGCTGGAGTTAACATCTGAATGTTTAGAACGGTCATGTGTGTCAATATAAAGGGTTACATATTAACTATCTGACAGGGCTAGATTAGAGACAAAACATCTTTAACTATACAACTCTAACAGATCAAATGTCCAGGCACCGAGGAGTATCCTTTCATTTTCAACCACTGTTCAAGTCAACCTTTAACGATGTGCAAAGTTACAGAGAGAATGGCAGGGCTAAACATTCATTTAGGAACCTCAAAAGGCCTCAGGTCAGCAAGCTGACTTAATGTCCGAGCTCCACCAGGAGCCCCTCTCACCTGAGCGCAGTCATCAGGAAACAACACGGCTCCCAGTGGAAGGACCAGGGGAGAGCAAAGGAGAGGAGGGAAGAGAGTGAAAAGGAGAGAGAGAGAGGGGGGGAGGAGGAGGTGGATAATGGTGTAGGAGAGAGACTCCAGTGGGTCAGACAGGGGGAGAAGAGATGCGGCTCCTGAGGGCGTGGCCTCTTACCTCAGTCCCACAGGCTCTCGCAGGGCATACTTAATCTCGTTCCCCAGCATCTGACTGATCTGTGGGAGAGAAAGGGAGAAAGAAAGGAGATGAAAAAGGCGAAGGAGGTAAGAAAGTCCAGTGACAGGGTTCTGCTGACGCATTAAGAGACATGTTGGTGGTTGCACATGGGACCAACAGTGATATCAAAGAAACGTGGGCTCTTTTGTTATTTATGTATTACGTTTATTACTGGAAATTTGATTGGGGTTGGCCTGAGGTGTCATTAAAACAATTCTAATTAGAGTTTGTCTTTTGTCATAAAGGGGGAACTGGACAGATATGAATTGGTAATAGACAACCTATTAGGCAAGGTCTGGCAGATTAACAGGACTTTATATTTAGCACAAAATCTAATTAACTGATGGCTTCTACATGCTTCTTCTGCCTTCAATATTAAGTCAGAACTGAAGGCAGTCATGCTTACTTGGGAAATAACACTTCCAGAAGCGGTAGCTGAATATTCATTTTCTGAGATGGTTGGTGCAAGCAACCAGTGTTTAATATTGGTGTTCCATTACGTGTTATAGCGACATCCTGACCCAAGCAGAGTTTAGAAGTGAGAGTAGGACAGAGAGTAAAAGGAGGGAAACCATAGTTGTATCTTTTCTTATGCCCCTTTCCTGTTATACTGGCACTAGCTGCAGTTGGGTGAGAGTCATTACAATAAGATCTGTTCAGTGCATCCAGGCGCATGATATGAAAAGAAAAGGCTTACACACACACACACACACACAAGAATACACAGAGGTGAACTTGCTTAGAAGAAGCATGTGATTATCCAGGCTCAGAGAGCATGTGTGCACGCGTGGACACACACACACACACACCCCAAGGCGGACCCGGACCTGGACACAAACACACACACACACACAATCCAAAAAAATAAAGATAACCTTACCTGACTCAGGAGCAATACTAAAGCTAGACATGCCATAAGGAAACCGGAGCAGTTCATCCCTTCACAAACTATTACATCAAGGCTCAGCAGAGCTTGTAACCCTAACCCTAGACCTCACAGACATAAACAAACAGGCCATCACGTACACACAAACACATAGACTGATGCACACCCACAAACACACACACACACACACACACACACACACACACACACACACACACACTTTTAAACTACATATTATCACAAAACGCTCTAAAAGACCATAGCTTTATGTATGAGGCAATTTCCTGAGAGAAATATTATGTAGAAGAGATTCATTTTCTGCTTGACGGTGCATGAAGTGTAATAAGAGCCATGAGAAAGCCCTTTTCAGTCTGAGACAGCCACAGATTGAGAAAGTCATTGATAGGAGGACTGATAAGACACAAAAACCAGACTAACAGCTTTGTGCTACCAATGGCCTCTCCTCTCCTCAGGTCAAGGAAAATCACTAAATTTGACCTCATACCAGACCAGGTGACCCACCACAGAAAAGGGCACATTAAAGTGCTGTAAATATATAAATAAATACAAGGATCACTAAAAAGGTTCGCTTTAGAGGGCAGAAAAAAGAAAATCATGCAGGACATCCATTTGGGATGACAGTCGTCGTCTTTAAACATTAACACTGCTGTTGGCGCAATAGAAACCTGGCCCATTTTCCCTTGACACCCCCTCCCCCACCCTCTCTGACCAATCCAGTGCTGTGCCCCTGTCCATTGCTCTTAGGGGAAACTGTCATGCAGACAGAGGTCAGACGACCTTTTGCGAGGGTTTGCATAATAGCATCTCCATTAACTCTGGTTAAAAATGGAAAAAAGGACCATCCATGTACTGAGGCCAGCACTGCGTAAAATGGAAATAAATGCAGGGCTAACACAGTGCAGCCGCGGACCTCTCACTCCCCTCTGTGTGGCCTGCTGCAGCTCAAGGCTAAGTGTAAACACTCATGGCTTTCGGGAAATGAGGGAGTGCTGCAGGCAAAACTCTGCACTGACAAATGGATTGGGTGGGTTGTGTGTGGTAGTGTGTGTGTGTCTGTGTGTGCGTGTGTTTTAAGCTGCAATATACACATACAAAAATGCCACCAACCCTTGACACCGTTTGAACAGCATGCATCTGTGGTAAACTAATTAAAAAAAGAGTGAATGCTATGATTATCATTTGGGCCAGCTTGGCCTGCCCATGACACACAAGAGCACCACTGGAGGATGCTGAGTGCACCAACTAGCTACTGAGAGACTCATGAGTGGGGCAAAGGGAAGGCGATGAGCACACTCTCTCTAATTGAGTGCCAGCAGGGGTGAGCCTACTTCACCCTTCAGTGAACTTAGGTGCAAGAGGCCCAGACTGTAGGAAGAGGTTTGTCAGAAGCAATTAAGAAGAAGAGCTCTACAAAACTGTCAATGACTCACTTTTTTTTTTACATTTCTACTTTCCCAAAATGCAAAAACTACAGCACACATAAACACCTGCACAAACACACACACACACACACAGATATTGCATGCTATTATTCAGCACCAGCATCCAGATGGCCTTCACAGTTTGTGACCAGTCAAGCTCTGCCAGAATACCTGCCGGGTGTCCAGCCAAACATTGAGCATCTGCAGGAACAATCTGCACTGAACAAACCCCCACACCTCACCAGAAGCAGCAGCAACAGTCTCCATTAGTCACTGTGTGTGTGTGTGTGTGTGAGAGGGAGTAAGTGTGAGTGAGTGAGAGAGTGTGTGTGTGTGCACGCGTTCATGTGTATATGCAATGAGGCCTGTCTGCTGGCAGCTGTGAGGTCTCGGGCTCATGAATCATGCTTCCTCTGCATCATTATAGGGACTGTTTTTCACAGGAACAGAGACCCAACAGGAACCATAACTCAATCACGAGCCATGAGACTCCTATTCAACAGGAATTATAAATTCAATCACTGGCACTGCTATTGGTGTGGAGGCAGGGACGGGAAGACAGAGAGGGAAGTGTAAGAGGACAAACACAACAGCAAAGACAACGACAACAGCAACAACTAAACAGCAAAGCTGATTTGCACGAGAATAATGAGACTAATGCAACATGCACAGATTCCCCCATCGATCACATAGCAGCCAGGGAAATACTCGCCGAGTAACAAAACACCACAGCAATCAGAGTTAGCAGGGAACAGTGACATCTTAATGCAATCTGCTAAATTCTTATAGATTTAATTGCCTTATTAACATGCTAATGTCTCCAGTACATTTCCCTTTTTACCTGCCGAACCCCTCATGACCTTCTGACTGATTGAATTGATTACCGTGATGAATGACGTTCAGTTCATTCATCAATGGCCAGAATAAGGAACGAGATGGAGACAAGATTGAATTATTCCCCTTTTATTTCTTGCAGGGGGCATTACTGAGCCTGGAGCGTGGAATAGGAGCCATTCACTGCTCAGTGTAGACACCCACATACACATACTCATACTCTGCCCCCACACTCTGCTATCCCGTTCCCTCACTCTCTGCAAAGCTCCCCTGGCTGGATTTGCTTGGAGGAGACCAGGCTGTCAACAGTGAGGCTGGGGAGTTAAGGAAGCACTGTGCTCCTGTTTTCCTTTTCGTAAGGAGGAAACAGGAGAGCGGTTTCCCTCCACTGGGAGCCGAGAGCAGCAGGAAGAGTGAGTGACAGAGTGAGCGTTTCCCTCTTTTGTTTGGGGCGGTTGGAGATGTGTGGGGGGGGGGTGGGGGGGCGGAAAGGGGGCGTGGAAGAGAGGAGTAGGAATTATCCATCAGGCCCCTTATCATTTCACAGGAGCACGACTTTCTAAAACAAAGATAACAACAACAAAAAATAACTGACTTACTTCCAAGGATTTAAAAAAAAAAAAGAGAATGAAAGAAAGAAAACACTGGATACACAGGAGCACAATGGCAGCTTTCTCCTACTTTTCCCAGGGAACACCATTTGTCCTGAAGGACCATTTATAAGACTTAACCAATTTCCCATTTGCTCAGACAGCTGGCATTTTATCAAAACAGCTTCAAGCAAGAGCTAACATTTAAACTGCATGTGGCAAAAAGCAGCAACTGTGTGTACTGTAAGAACTTACAAATGAGCTCAGGAGAGTACAATTATTACTAACTATCATTTTTAACATATTTGCAGATTGCAGGGAGCGTGTCTTTATACAATACTTTTCATTAGTGAGATATTATCAACTTGATCTTTCCCTTGTCTCTCTGATGACATCTTTCAACCACTTATTTGAGAAGTATTTCCACCCTTTAACATCTACCTCTAAGTATGGTTGAGGACTGTAACTGGATAAAGCAAACAGGCCACACATTTACAGGTGCATGCTATGCAGCTTACTGTAGGCTAGATCTAATACACAGTCTAGATGCCATATGCTTAAGGAATTAGTATTAACCTCACCTCAAATGATATAAAAGGACACAAAGCCACCAAAACTTGAATGAATACCACAAGACAGACGACAGGGTCACAAAAGGAGGCAGATTTCGATCAAACGTCCCCTTGCCTCCACCTGCAATGCTTGAACAGGCTCTAGAGATGTTCCTCCAATCAAAATCTATTTCCACAACGAGGCGGCACGACTTCTCTGTTTTAATGGATATTTCGGGTAGGCTACACCGGCAGCCTTCGCTCTCACACTGGTTCCAGCTGGGTGCAAGCGGCATCTCAAATCACAAGCCAGCCGAAGGAATTCAGACTGACGTACATTTGTGATGAGTGTGACCTGTACAAGCGGCTGGTTAATGAGTGTGTCTGTTCGCAGGGGGACGTTTGATGTCCGTGTTAGGAACTGCGGCATGAGCAGACTGTGACTGCTACCGCATTTCATATATAATTTACTGTTTATTTTTACATTTACAACAGATGAGCCTTCAAAACCTCCATGTTGGTTAGGAGCTGTCAATACAATAACACCTACGATGCTGGTATGTCTGCATTCACGTTTCAGAGCCCATAAGAGATGTACATGCACATGGAACAGGTCTATTGCAAAAGATTGCTGTTGAAAGTTTCTGTACTGTTCTTACATTATTACTGTTATTATAATTATATAATGGTACACCTTGTAAGGAAGCCTATCTTGTTGATAAAGAAGAGTGAAGAGAGACTCATGCATGCATGCATGCACAGAAAAAAGATCTTTTGTTGCAGATTTACACAATTTACATGGATTACCTATTTTGAGGTAAAAACAACAACAGTTTGCACCCACATGAGCACAATACGGGGTCATTCTGTATTCAAAGCACAGCTGATAGATCATAGAATCACTTCAATGCCATACAGTGCGACAAGTGCCTACTGCTCAAAACTGTGCTCCCGCTCTGCTGTTGTATGTTCATGTATTTCACTGAGGCTTTTTACTGGGATTAAGAGGGATTTTTTCCAACAAGTCGGACAGACATCCTCCACACTTGTCAACTCCACAGGGTAAAGCCTTCCCTTCCCCTGAAGCCGTAATGCACTGCGCTCACCTTTGATCGGTGCACCTCTCCATCATCGTCCTCTCCCACGCCCAACACCTTACGTGTCTTGAGCCGGCTCACCAAGTCTGTCTGACTGTGCTTCTTCATCAGTTGATGGGATTTACCAGCCATACTAGGAAGCTAGGAGGAAAAGAATAATAGAAGAGAGAGTCAGTCACAGAATGAGAAAGAGGCCACTTGCCGGGTCTATGGCATAATTAACCAAATCAGTAATGTCATCAACAACAGCACCAACATTAACCCATTGAAATATGTACTGCATTGCGTGGATTGCACTCTAAGAAACAGAAACCACAGCGTGATGTCGTTGTCATCACAACAGCAGTTCTTGCTGTGAACAAAAACCCTCATATGCAAAGCCCTATATCTGACTCTGTTGCTACAATTTGTTCTGCAAATCTCCTCCCCCCTCCATCCTTCCTAGCACCCCTGCTGTGGGAAGGAAGTGACATTGCATTAGAACTTGGTTAACACAATTAACCACCACCAACACTTTATATTACATGCTCACATTTCCCAAAGCACTAACCTCATTCTCAAATCGCTACATAAAATTCCCCCATGATTAGCCTACGTGACTGGTGCAATTCTCTTTGGGTTTGTTGAATATGCATGCTAAAACACAATTTGCAACACACTGAACACATTTGTCATTGATGTCACAGATGCCATTCTGATTAGATTCCTGTCTGGTCAAAGCTGATTATACTTCTACGTATATACTATACTGTACGTTTCACACTCACATTGACTCAGCTGTTCATTCCGTAAATCACTGAATGCATAATATGCATAATGTGTGCGAAAGCCATTGTGTCTCTCCAAAAGAAGAGAAAAGAGAGGAATGTGTGCTTCTAGTGAGTCACTTTCCAGTGTGTTCCAGTATGTTCCAGTATGTTCTCTTACATTCAACAGCCCAAGGGGAAAAGTCTTGATAAACTGAAACTGAATGGAGATCATGAATGTACAGCTGTGTCCTATGGGAGAGTCCAGACAGGATGCATGGCAGGTATTGGAGTAAACTTGATCAAACCCATATATGGGATAAAAGGTGGCATAAGGGACTATCAGCATTTTTTAAGTTCTTCACAGTGCTCTTATGGTGTCATTGACTCTCTCAACAGACAATGTATCAATTTGTAACTGTAACAACAATGAATTCAGGCTTGCCTTTGACAAGTCAGTGTGAACATGGATACCCTAATTTCCTGATAATTAGGCGCGGTTTATACAGCTCTGTGGATAAAACTTGGGTGCAGCCTATACATGGTAATGCATGTTTCTCTCATTGGCTATTGGTTGCTTAGTAGTTAGTAATGCGCGGAATGTGCAGAAGTTCGCGGTAATGCACTTAAAAGGCAACCTCCATTTAACAGCATACTGGTAAGAAGATGAAATCGTTACTAACAGAGACAGAACTTGTGGTGCTTTTCCACTGCAGTAACTCAGGGCAGGTAGCGTGAACCTTTCCAGGAACGGCCTTGGCCATTTCTGTTTCCATTGCAGTGCAGGAACTATAGACCTACAAGTGATATCATATTTTGCTCTCCGATCGTGACGTAAACAGTGCAGAGTATTTTATCTTGGTTTTAAATCCATCAACTGTATATAGAGGTCCATATAGTGTCGTTGGTTACGTCATTCTCTCAACTGTCACTACAGAGGACCTCATGATTGCAACAGTATTGTAGTGAGTATTGTTTGCTCCGAAATCTCTGGATGTGTGACTGCCATTTAAATGGGAGGTTCTGGTGTTTTTTTCCATCTTGTTTTAATTGGGTCTGGACTTGCATCGACATGAGAGGGTTTGCTAAATTTATAGTGACTCTCTTGACAAACTCAAAGACTACCTGCTAAAATGCATGTAACTCCTTTGTGCAGAAAGTACATTATTATTCATTTTGACTAGGGTTTAAATGGTAACAGAGCAAGTACAAGCCTGTACTTAAGTTAGAATTGCATAATATGATAAAGATTAAAACGTTGAAGATGTTTTACAACGAAACAGCCCATTTTAACCAAACGGATTAGCTTGTGTTTCCCATCTTTCCATTATCCTACTGAAACTCCATTATGATCCAACATGAAACAGAGAAAGCAGCAAGTACAACAGATGCAACAGAACATAAAAAAAACTCCTAAACACCCAGAGGCTTAGTTCTGGGCAAGTACCTACTGGGGCAGTATCCTTTTTATAGTCAACCTCCCCTTTCAATAGACACACCTCCCTTTCAAATGATGACTATATATGTAGGGCAGTGTACTGGCAAGAGACAAGATATGCATCACGATACAGGTGTTATTATTTAATATATTGCCATACTGTAATAGATATTGATACTACTGTCATAGTATAAAGAACACACCTTAGGCCTTAAAGAAAGGACACTTTCTGTGCCTCAAATGTTTTCTGGGGTTACAATAAACAATGGCGGGAAGGGTGTTTATGAAATAAAGAAATTAATAATCATGACAGAATTAGTATATTCAGGGTTCAAACACATTTCTAATAATATTATAATTTCCATGACTTTTCCATGTCTGAGGCAAATTGTCATGACCAAACATTCTCTTTTTAACGTCTGTGTTCACATGAAAAATAAGAATAAAAATCAATGTCAAAATGTACCATAGTATATTTAACTACAATTAACAACAAGTTATGTGGTTTGACACAGAATAAACATTCATTTAAGTAACACCGTCCCACCAGTGAGATATTTACAGAATGTTAAAAATGTGTCAAACCTAGAAACAAGTTGCAACGCAGGTCAGAGTCTGACGGTACCCCTGGCATACACCAAAAATACACCAAAATGTAACTGACATTTGAGAGTTTTGGGAGTACACTGTTCACTCCACATTCTTCACTTTTTAAACCATAGATCTCAATAAAGCTTACCAGTAAGGTGACCTTCTTTTTGCCCATTTCTTTGCCTTAAAGTTGCTGTTGTCTTCTACTACTCAGAGTTAGGTACGTCTTAAGGAAATGGAAGTGGCTTGTACAAGCATGTTTAAGGAGGAGTCCAACATGACTCAAGGCAGGCTCACAGAATCAAGCATCGATTACCAGATTAGGAAGGGCTGAGTGGTTGTATCACACACTTCTTGTTTAGAGAAATGACAAGTAAATACGTGTCAACACACACAACCAAGGACAAAAGCTTCACTCACCTAAACACAAGAATAAGTCAATCCCTGAGGAAAACAACTGTGACCGCACTTTCAGCAATAAGGCTCTTCAGTAAATGCCCAACGAAAGTCCTGTGCAGATGACCCCTCGGATGAAACAGGGGAATTGACAAACATGGACCTAACATACTCTACTGAGAAGTAAACTAATTATGTTATAATGTTAACCATGTCAATGGCCATGGAGACAGTCTACTATTACACTCAGGAGACTCTGTCTCAGACACAGTCAATAATTTGTATGAGAAAACCAACCAGGCCAAGGACTTGGAACACGCACTCAGCATTTTAGATGTAAGGAACCGATTAGGCATTCAGGAGAGAGTGGAATAAACTGGAAAGTTGTGTGCCCAGACCTCTTCTGGGAGATCAAAATCTCTTCTGCTCTCCGCTTCTTGCCAAAGAAATCAAACATCCCTTTCCTAAACGGCAGCAGTAAATAAACACACACACACACACACACACACACACACACACACACAAACACACACACACAAACACACACACACCCCTCCAGGCAGCCATACAAGGCGATAAACTTGGCTTTCGGCAAGTAATGATTCTAGAAAACATTCAGTAAAACAATGTCCTAAAACAAAGGTTCTTGCCATTCTACGAAAAAATACATGCTGTCAATAGGGCCAAATTGTTCCAGAAAAGCTCGTTACATAGGGCAATTGTTTCTTAAGTAGCTGTCAGAAATTGTGTGTTGATGGATGTCTCCTTCAGAAGTGAAAATGTCATCAATTCTCCTGAGGCGCAGAGACCAAGACAACGACTCGACATTCCCATCAAGGCTAAATGTCATCAGCAAGCAGCATCAATGTCATTTTCACTTTGCAATTTGGACAAAGCCAAAGCAAAAATAAATTAGGTTCCAACAAACAACGCGTGCTACGAGGAGGAAGACCAGTGAATGAAACAGTGCTGCCCTGCTGTGAGGCGGTCTAGGCAAGGACATGCTCTTGTTTGTTTGTGTGTCCATTTAAAGAAAGGGGAATCACATCCCATTCCTGGAGGGCTTCAATGAGGAAAGATTTGTTACAGATATATCCCCTAAATCCACGCATGCAAAAGCTAGCTCGTATTTCCCTCATATTACCCACATCCTTGATGCCAAAAATTAAATTCGGAGCTTCTCTTATTTTCCATTGGTCCAGCACATTTCTTAAGGAAAAGCATGCCTACTCTCTTTGACTACTGCAGCATCTCATAATTTCTACCAAGCTGCCGGTATTATAAGAAAGGAATCTTCACATATTTTTCTCAAGTAATGCAAGTCTGCAGGTAGAATTCCTTAAAATGCTTTAGTGCCATATGAAATTCCTGAAAAACATTATTGTCGAGAGTGACTCATGGACAACATAACTTCAGAAATCGGGGACTCATCTCAGGAAGCAAGATGGCCTCTCCCTTCTCTCCACCATCTCCAAACAGCAAAGCCTCCACTCAGGGAGTTATGTGTGGATTGGGGATCTCATGACAACAGGAGTTCAAACCGCCATTTCACGCCAACCCTCCCTAATGCCCCTAACTCAGGATCGGACGTCTTCAGCACGACCCTGGGGGTCACCAGTTGACCATGAGTGAGAGAGCAAGAGATGTGAGGGTGATAAGGGAGCAGACCAGAATCAATGCCTTTATGCCTATTTGCCTCACACAGACACATTGAACAAGGTTTCCTGCATTCTGCTATTTGCCTTCTTAAGACTGCCAGGGTGATGCTGATGCAGTTGCCTAGCAACGGCCACTGGCGCCTCTTTGCATGCTTTCTCATTATTGGGAGTGCATGCCAATGATGAGGCCTTTCGTCTCTGGATGATTCCCTCTAGTTCTTTTGTGTTGGTCTGGTTCGCTTTTGCACACTTTGATGTTGGCTTAAAGACCCCCGTTTCCATCTAATTTGCAGGCCATTCTTTAAAAACTCTGTATTTGGATCAAGAATGTCAAGGGTGAGAAGCAGCTTGTACAATTATCTAATCAAAGCAAGCTAGCCTCCCTGTAGTGTGTTTTCTGAACAATATCCTAACAATATCTTTCACCAATGAAATCCCACAATACAAAGTCTGAAATAAGCCATGAAAGACAATGGGCCTCATTCTCGATCATTTTCTGAAATTCTTCTGAAACGTTTCTTTCACGACTTCGTAAAAACAACGTAAGGGAAACACTTCCGCCGCATTCCTGCATGCTTGAAAATGCGTTCATAATCAGCCGAAGTCTTCTCAGCTGTGTTCCCCCGGATTAGTTTCTTAAAATGAAAGTGGATTTGCATACATACACGCCCCGCCAGCTCCTTATTAGGGAACGCAACCTGTGTTCTGTCGGAATCTCCCGAATCCACACGAAAGCATCTCGTAGGGCGAGTCATGTCTAAGCGGAACGAGCAAAAAAGATCTACCTTAACCGGTACAGACGTGGAGGTACTGCAGGATGTATATGTGTCCATTCTATTCCACTATGGCTATTTAAAAGTGATTGGGTTTAGTGCTTATTTATTTATTCACTTACATTTGCAGTGTTTGTGTACATTTACATTCACATTCACATTCAGTCATTTAGCAGACGCCTTTGTCCAAAGCGACGTACAAGGGAGAGAACAGTCAAGCTACGAGCAATAGAGACCTAGTGTAACAATAAATACTACTTTACATAAGAAATAGAAAAACGAGGTAGAAAATAAAAAAGAAGTGCAGGAATGCAACTGCTGTAAGTGCAAGTCAAGCACTAATCGAAGTGTCAGTTAGGAAGGGAGGTGCTCTCTGAAGAGTTGGGTCTTCAAAAGCTTCTAAAAGGTAGAGAGGGACGAGCCTGCTCTGGTAGTGCTAGCGAGGCAGTTCATTCCACCAACGTGGATCTACAAATGAGAATAGTCTGGATTAGCATTCTGGTGTAGTCCTTTTATTTATTTAACGACATCACGATGCCTTGTAGAATCATGACTATAAATGTGAAACGTAATTGTTAATGATACAAATATTCTCGTACTTATTATAATTATAATTATTTGAATCCGAGGATGCCTGTAGAGTTGAAGTGAACGCAATCACCAACGGTTTCTCATAAGAAACCCCATGGGCCATCTTGTGGTTATTTGAGGAATCGCATTTGAGAAGACTCCGGCAAACCTACGACTGCTATTTTGCGTTCTGAAAGTCTTCTGAAGTTCAGAAGAAATCCCAGATGTGAAAACTATCGAGAATGGCAAATGTTTTCCTAAATCCACCAAAGTGGAGTTCAGAAGAAAGTCCTTCTTAAATTCTTCTCAACTGCGTTCGAGAATATCCTTCACCAATGAAATCCCACAATACAAAGTCTGAAATTAGGCATAAAAGACAATGTTCACCCTCTTTATGTTAAGAAGTCTTCTGGCTGATTGATATGCATACACCTGCTGGCAGAGGACAAAACATAGCTGGGGTGTGAAACCTACGACAAAGCATTCCCGCACAGCAGTCAGAGAGATGCCTGTTGGCTACACTGCCTTGGTTACTGTCACCTAAGAGACTGAAAGCTGATTGACACACTTTCTTCATCAAGGCAGCAACCCACATAGACTACCCTGTGCAGGAAAGGGTAATCAAGACATCTTTTAAATACGGTCATTTCTAAAATATATTATACATTAATTAAATTACATAGGAAGTTCATGTTGAAGGAATCACAATGTACCAGTGCAAAAAGAACATTTGGGCTATGGCCTTTCATACCCATTCTGGGGTGGTAAATAGACGAATGTGTGAATTTGAGACCTGCTAGAAAAGACCTCAAAAGACAATATTGTCAAATTCAGGTATGTATTCATCCAAACAGTTAAATAAATCCAAAATATACTCAATCGGATTAAAAAATATATATATGCACAAATATGACACAAAAGAGAAAGTGACATTTATCACTCCTAAACCAACACAACTAGCTATGACTAAGTTACTTCTGAATCCATTACAATCCGTATTCACTGGTAGCTCTCCATTGTTAGCCAATGCACCATTAATCAGATATTGGCATTTGTTTAGCCTTCCAATGCCCTTCACTGTGTGAGGTCTCTCTTTATGAGTAAACGTGTGTCTAATAGGACCTGCCTGGATGTCAAATATGAATTACTAAAAAGCAAGGTTTAAAAAGACATATTCACTGGTTTAACTCATATAATTCATGGATGTAGCCCTAACAAACTAAAGCTATGAACTTCCATGACAAAAATGAATAAAGAGCTTTTTGTTTCAGATGACTCAAACTATATGTGACCTGTGATACTAATTTTGAAAACATGTCTCCCCAGGGTACTGCTGCCTACCCACCCCTTCGACTACTGAGCTTGGTGTGGGTGGCCGTGTCAGAATTCATTCCTATATTTGGACGATCTGTGGACAGACACAAAACAACTGTCCTTCAATGACCAGTGAGCCTGAGACAGGGACGGCTCCTTAAAAGTGCAAAACATCCTTTTCATGACAAAAAGGTTTGTATATCCTCTATATCAATGTACATTAGAAGTACAGCGTCTGTTCATTCTCTACATCTATATTTATTGTGGTGTTGTACATTTTTCTCAGTAAACAGTAACATGTTTTATAGCAACAGTAAAATGCAGTAAAATATGTCAAATAGAAACACAGAGTGTTCAGTTCAGAACTATTTCATCCGACATTCAGAATTCATTTTAGAAAGCCTAGACATTTTTACAATCACATATTGCACATTTAAAATATAAATATAGTAGGAAAGGAATATAGGAAAAAAACAGTAATACAAATGCTTTAGAGGCCGGAAAACCTCTCAACAATTTCTCATCTAAAATGATATGTCTGAAGACTCTCTAGTGGGTGTATTCAGTTCAGCAAATGCATTAGCTTTGCAGTTACTAAGCTACCCCACCAAGTTAATGTTTCAGCTAAATCCATTACAGCCCATGATGGCCTGGGGTGCCAGAGGAAGCTTCTGTCCAGGCCACTTCCTTGCAGCCACTCCCTCCTGAAGCATCTGCTGATGAATGGAAGTCCATCTTGCCTTCTCTGATAGCATTACTTTAAATGTCTTGAGAAGCCTAATCTAATTCTAGCCAATTTAAGCCTAGTAGCACCACTAGCTATGCAAAAGAGCACTGCCCTAAAGCGCAAGAGTTGCCTTCTGAAATGGTCTTGCTTCCCTCACGGTGCACTACAGATTTTAAGCCTGGGAAAATAAACAAACATCCCCCCACCCATTAACAACAGAACATTGTAGATACTCCTTGCAAATTACAGCCAATTAACTTTAGAGTGCTGACTGTTCCTCTTAGCTGTTATTAAGTGCACTTTACTTTCCCTTGGCTGTTTTCAGAAAAGAAGCAAAAGAAAGTGTGTCAGAGAGGCAAGCATAGAACATGATGAACGCAGCGAACTGACTGACTACAACAACTCCTGCTGATCTTGTGCAGGCACAGCGAGTGTGTATATCTTGGCAAGGGCTGAGAGAAAGACCGATGACATGCAGATATCCCAAGGGATTCTTGTTACCAATCACCTGCACATGCACATGTGAATGGGGTCACAGCCGCATAGAGTCTACAAAGTCCGACGCATTGGTCTGATTGACTGATGAGGTGCTACAACAGGAGGTCAACGGTTAATGCAGAGATGTGTTGCCATTGTTCCCAACTGTCCAGGCAGGGACTCGATTCTGAGAAGAGGATGAGTATACACCATCTGCAGAGAAACAACTTAATTTCTCTGGTACCTTTTCATGGGGGAATCCGGTTTACTCAAGTGTGTCTAGAACTAAACTAACAAAGTGAACCAAGACAAATGTTTAGGGGACTAGAGTGCTTATAGAGTGAATCTTTAGATACCTTGCCCTGTTCCCATTGTTTTGACCGCTTTGACAGGCTGCTCCTCCAGACAAACATACTCTTCAGACAACATCTATTTGCGCACCGTATTCTCATCAGCTTGTGAGACACATGAGAGAAAAAAGCAAATCAGTTTAGAAGTGCTACCGGTAAGAAAGAAAAAAAAAACATATCTGATGTGTTTTCTCAGTTTACCTGCCCGCGAGCTGGCTGCTTCAGAGTGGGGCATGTGAAATGAAGCCTGATGTGTTTATCAGAGTTCTCACCCAGGAAGATCACAGGTTTCCCCTGCACCTGTCGCTGTACACAATTTCATGGTCTGTCACAAAAGCTTATCCGGAGTGACGGACCAGAACTGTGTGGAGTGCCCAGCTGTGCATCTCCTCTGAAGCCGCCCACCCCCCCACCCCCCCACCCCCGTTTGCTAACCCTCATCGCTTGCCTGCTCCCTCAGGGTGGCTTTACATGACAACGCTCCCGGGTGAAAACGACAAAATATTTTATCAGATGTGCCTTTCGTTTAGACGGCGACAGCGTTTTTGGGGCTTGAAAACGCAAAGAAATGAACCCACCCTCCAGAGTGGAAATCTTAAAAACGCTCCACCGTCACGTTCCCGTCTAAAGGGTTGAAAACGCAAAAGTGTGCTCTGAGCTGCTCACGCTGGCTATCCTTGCCTACGCGTTGACGTCATACCCATGTGCAGTACATCCAAACACCAACAAACGTCAGATTCAACATTATTTTAATGGCCACACATACAGGAAATTAACATGTCGGATTGCTGCCATGCTTTGGTTTTCCGAATTTCGATTTCGCGCTAAGGAGAGAAGTAGAAGGACGTTTCAACGCATGCGCGCGCTCTTGGTGTTGTTGTATGACAGTGCTTCACAGTACCACCTAGCCACCTGGCATGCATACTACATCAAGTTTCACACATTTTTGAGTCCCCGTGTGCATGCAGATTTCCACCCAAAGTCGCTCGTCTAAACGCGAAATAAAAAGTGGGAACGCAACGCCACTTTTGCGGTTTGTGTTCAGATCGTTGTCGTGTAAAGCTAGCCTCAGTCTCAATGAACAGGGGTCAACTGGGATGGGATTATTTGTGGTAGCTCCCTACAAATTCCAACTAGGTAAAAAAAGTTTTTGATCTGTTCATGTAGTATGACTGATTTGGGACTGATTTTCTTCGTATTCACAAAGCATCTTAAGGCTGAATGCTCCTACCCGCCGATTTAAGAGAAACTCCTTTATATAATGGGCATGGGAGTCTAAAATTGGGAACTTCTTGCTTAGAGTAATTCACAAAATCCCTTAGCGCTAAAAGTCAGGGAGAATGAAGACAGTCGAGAGGACTCCTCACCAAGACAAATTCCCAAAGGAATAGAAAACAGCAGTTTCTATCATTTCATGTTACAATGTTTTTGAATACAGATGCAGAATTACTGAAGAGATATAATCTTAATCCCAAGGGAATATTTATAGAGCTTGTAAGGAATGCAATACGTCACCAACCAACCGAAACAACCCAATCAGTGTCATACTGGAATCGAATGTAAGGTTTTATTGCACAAATGCATTTTGAAAACTGTGCGAAAAGTCTGACTGTCTCTGTGGACATTTCAAATATTTATTTACTAAATTATTTATCGTTCTTTGTGGTATGCTATGAAGCATACTGTAGCTATTACATCATTGCAGCCGTGACTTGCAAGTGCGACAATGTCTATGCAGCACCTGATCTCTATTTTAAAGGCTACGTGGCCATATTTGTGAATTAATAAGCAATCTACAACTTATTAGTGATATTAGCAGCAAATGCAGTAGGTAACACTGAATATTGAAAAGATGTAGACCTACATATTACAACATATGTGGGTCAGCATATTACAGAGTATGGAAAAATGTATGTACATAAGACATGCAATGCAGCTATAAACACACATAATAAAAGGAGTAAAGAGGAAAGGAATAGTGTTTTTTATATGTATGATGTTTGTTATTTCAATTAAAACAACTCTTGCATAAATGTCCTTTTCCTGTCGAGGGCATCCCAAAGTTTGCTGCTGTATCCCCCCCTCCCCCTTCATTAGAAGTGGCCTCCCGGAGCTGCAAGTGTGACTGAACAGAGTGCTGTCGGGATGGAGTGGGAGTGGGGAGGATCCTGTTTGGAAAAAGCCCTCTCTATTAGCATAGGAGTTCATGCTTTTCCTTAGTAAAAGTAAAAGTTTGTCTGGGCTGCTTTGTGATTAGGATTTATGGGATAACTTTTAATCAGAAGTGGTTAATGCGACTAAGGAGTACTCTAGTAAGGTAAATTGCTTTGTGAATACGCCCAGGAATAAGGAAAATGTATATCAGTCTAAATCTGACTGTGTCTGAGAATGCAACAGCACAACTGCATCGCTTTCCTAGAGTGGATGTAGTTTTCTGCTGTGTATTCATCTCTATGTGAAAAACATGACGCACAACATAGACCCAGATTAATACAAAACAGTTCTGACTCACTTTTTCCCCCACTCTCCTAGGTGGGACTCTGGAGGCTGATTAAGTAATTGAGAAGGATGAAACAAGCCACAGAGAGAATAGACAGAGCTTTTGCCATAGACTTGGTGTAGCCTCACAACAGAGTATGAAAATTCATTAAATATCACAGCTGGAGCAAACGCATCAATGGCAGCGGCTTAAAACATTCTTACTTTCACACTCCAGAACCCTAAAAACTTCTTTACTTTACTTTTCCTCCGAGCATCCCTGCTCCTCAGCTCAAAGGCTAAGTGCTCAAGCGTCTGTCTTTGTGAATGTCACGTCCAACACGTCAACTCTCCTCCACTGCTTTTTAACTCCCACTCCTCCATATCTCTCTGCAGAGACATCTACTCCTGTTCAGCTGTGCAAGGCCAATGCCCCCACTGCCTCTCCAGGGGTCCTGTGCTCCCTGAACAAGTCCCTGCTGACGCAGGACAAAACAAGAGCAAGACATAAAAGCTAATGAGCTAACTGTGAACAGTGTGTGGGCACCTTAGCAACATCTCCAATGTAGTGAAACATTAGGTTGGAGACCAAAGAAAAGAGATTAAGGCTGAACGATTAATTGCATTTGCGATATAATCGGGATATGATTATAGACGAGGTCTAAAAGATTTGAAAATAAATTAAATTGTTAAGATGGTAATTTTGCACACAGTGTTTTAAAAGTGCATGCCTTGTGTTTATACTTACAATGACTTTGTTTAAATGACTTAAATGCACAGTGGCAAAGCCACCGATTTGTTGTTCTTGTTTCTGTAATGAGCAGTTAAATATAAATGTAAAATGGGGGAAAGAATATTTGACACTAAATGTATCTAATATTGTGTTGGTCATATTTAAATCATTCATAACGTTTTGTTGGGGGGAAAAAAAGAGGATAAAATAAAAAAATTGCATATTAAATCGTACTTGCAATATTGGGGGGAGAAAAATCACAATTAGATTATTTCCCCAAATCGTTCAGCCCTACAAGAGATACAGAATCCGCCATGAGGCTGACACCATGTTGCCACACAGACCGAGAGATATGTCAACTCCTCATCAGAACTTTTATAAAGTCTGTTTAAGGCCAGATTTAGCACTGCAACACATTGTCAAGCACAGCTGAGGCTTCAGAGCAATCCCACAGAAGTGTTTTAAGCGTGACTGGTAGCAGAACATATGTTAGCTTTAAAGGGAGGCGCTCACAGATGTCATGGTGTGACGCAACAGCACCACAGGAATGTGCAACACTGAATTGCATCACTTGCACAACCTTGGATGCATTACTCATCAGGGTGTTAATAAGATACGCTGTCTGATTAATACCTACAGGGAGCAGGGCATTCAAAAGTGTGAATAAAAAAAAGAAATCTCTGATGATCTAAATGTGGATATGAGTAATAAGAACACTGTATTCATTTGCATAGCAAACGACAAGATTACACAAGAGCACGGTTAATGTTCTCTCTAATTAAATTCTAGATGAGGATTTAGACGGGTATTTTCCTTTGAGATTACTGATGACGACTATCGGATAATGACAGAACCACAATGAATGACAGCTTCCCTGTGGCCATAGGGCAAACCTTTGAAGGGAATACGCTGGAGTAGACATATTTTGCCCCCCCGAGTCAGTCTGGGATGTGTAATGTCACAGGAGCTGGTGCTGTTACAGCCAGAGCATGCCAGAGTGCATATTTGAACAGTAGAGGCATTCAGAGAAGGGACTGCGCTTCTATTGATGAAATATTAAGGCTTGTGAAGGAGACAATGAAAAAGAAGTTCTTACATTCAAAGACTCTCTCTTCATTAGAGCCTATGAACTATGAGTCTACCTGGTTTCAGCCTAGTCTAATCTAGTCATAAAGGAAGTATGGTTGCAGCTTTCTGAGAGCTCATTGAGCTACTGTTCATAGTGTGCCAAGCCTAGGAGTGACAAAGACACAAAGATGTAATAACCTAAGGCTGAAATCCATGTAAGGCTTGTCATGTAGAACTTCCTCAACATTCCAGACCAATTCCCTAAAGCCTCAAAAATGTATTTGACACATGTGTTACTTCCCTTCAGATTATCCACATTCATCTAATCTAATCTCACATACCATGACAAAAATCACATATTTAAACAAACGGTCACAGAACGTGTGTGAGTGCATGGGTGTGTGTGAGCACATGCGTGTGTAAGTGCATGTGTGTGTGTGTGTGAGTGCATGCGTGTGTATGTGTGTGTGTGTGTGTGTGTGTGAGTGCATGCGTGTGCGTGTTTGTGTGTGTGTGTGTATGCGTTTGTGTATGCGTGTGTGAATGCGTGTGTGTATGCATGTCTATGGGGGCTGACAGAGTAGGTGGCTCAAGCGTTCGATTTAAAAAAAAATGAATCCCTGCCAACCTGTTCCCATGGTTCTCTACCATTCCACCTGGTTGCTAAGCACCCTGATCCAGTAACAGGTGATACTCAATAAAGAGCTCAGTCTGCTTTAGCAAGGCACCGAGCGCTGATTACCTGGTGAAGGCCAGACGCACGTATCCAAGACGCTGACAATATTTTGATTCGGAGGACTTGTCTTTCATAGTCTAATATGCTCCCCTCTATCCTTTGTCACATACAGTTTAGCTTTCCTTTATCATAGCCTAATAGGCTGTATATCCTTTGTAAAAAGTACATACAGTTTAGCTTTCCTTTATCAAGACAGAGCTGTAAACAAAACAATGTTATAAAACAATGCCCAGTAGTTGTGGTATACCAGTAAATCATGTTTAAATCCTACAGTGTACTTGAAGAGAGGCTTCTTCTCTCTTGAAAACCACCTTTACTCCAACAAATTGTACTGAAGCACTTACAATTACTTTATAAAACAATGCCCAGCTCATTTGTCTGCCCTGACTGCTGACGGATGTGTTTATTGTGTCATCATTTTCCTTTTCCTGAAGGTCTTGAGCGTACTGAATAATAAATGTGCTTTCAAAAGCCACTGCAAAAACGATTGCCATGCCTTAACTACTCACCAACATAGTTTCATACAAAATGTCAATAATATAGTGTAATATTGTGGACTTGTTTTTAAACAGTAATATATATATACTGTATGTATAGATAACATTAATGTATACACTGAAAATATTAAAAAAAAAATTGTCACGTAGACTGCCATTACTGAACATATCCAATCAATAAAAGCACACAGAAGAACAATTTCTGCTTGGGATGTGTGCACATGTATCGTGGATTAACAAAATAGACAAAAAGTGAAAAATTAAAAAAGTAAATCAGTGTTAACTTGATTCTGCCTGAAAGAAAGCAATTGCCTCAAGCTTCGCTTTTGCAATTTACAGTACCTCTTACACCTGATGGATAAAAGTTTCCTTTCTTTCCATTACAGCCTGTCCCAAAGATATCAGCACCCAGAAAAAGGTTCTCAACATAATTGTAAGCCTGTCTTCTCCGGTAAACCACAGAGGAAATGCAGGGAGGTAGCCAAAAGGATTACTGCCAAGTAACCTCATTTGAACTGACTATCTATGAACGTGTTCCAGAGGTATTGTTATATAAGTGTTCCAACCATGTATGTATATTTTGTATAGAAGTGTTTACTTACCATATTATTGACAGAATTAATCATTTAACTACTGAATAACCAGAATTCCTAAAAGTAACTATAAAAGGGAAAAGTGACCACACTTGGCTATTTCCTTCAACAGAATTTACACGAGGCTGCTCTCTTAATACAATTCTTAACATTTCCCCCTTGGTACTGCGTGTATAATTCCATTCCATTTGAGAGGGACCATGGTCTTCCCAGCATCCTCAGCCAAACAAAGAGCCATTGATACTTGTGCAAGAGAAAGATCATATGAAACATGTCATATACAGGACAGCACAGACCATATAATTGCTGTGATGTGCAGTTACCAGAGTAACACTGACTTTAACATAAAGCCTGCGGAGGACATGGAGAATGGTAAGTATCAACGGGCAGCATTCTGTTCACTGGTGTGATTCTATTCCATAGTGACGGTTTAATGATTGCAGTTCTGTCCCTTACTACACCGGCAGCAAAAGCACGTTGTCCCTCTGGTGCCCATTAACACGGCAGGAAGATTACGTGTGGTTAGCATGGTTACAAGGCTTGTGGTTCCTTTCAACTGTCACCAAACAAACCATCAAACAAATCAGACCTGTGTGCTATCCGAGACAAACAGGATATTTCTGTTTCGTAAGACAAGCATTTTGACAACAACAGGAGTGGCTTAAATTACAGTGAGAAAGCCAGTTTGGACAGGAAAAAGAGCCACTTACTCAGGAGCTGCCTGTCAGAAGCAAAAGCTCTGGTATCAGGAGATCCAATCCTCCCACTTGAGACTGCTTTGTAAAAAGCCAAGAAATTGGATTTTTACTTGACAGCTTCTAGACAGCCAATCTATTCCCTTCCTTCTTTATTTTCATCACACGCATGTATAAATGCACAAACGCACACCCACAAAAGATTATTCCAGAGAATCCTCAAAAACATATTGTTCTTTTTGATAGGTATGGTCTGCAGGCCGCCCTGATCGAGATACCCAAATGATGTAGCCGTAGTTAGCACACTGTTGCCTACATTTACATTTATTTGGCTGCATTTCACTTGATTGTGTCACCGAAGGAGAGGAAAATGAGCAGTGCCTGAGGGCAACACTAATGGGAGTATCATGCTGTTTTTAGCCTAAACATTCAGAAAGTTAGCTTTGGAAGTAGGCTTTAAAAAAGATGAATGTCTACGTAGAGAAGGCAACTTTTTGAATTCCGCTGAGATAAATAGTTAACTTCCTTGCCAGAAGTCTATAAGATTTGGCGTCTGTGTGTTCGGAGTGTGGGGGATCTGATGGACTAAAAAAAAATAAGAACTACATATGGATGATGCCATAAACATTGATACTAAACCATGTGATGAGTGGGAAATGACCCAGTGTTCAAGACAGCATTGCCATGGGCATATTGGTACAGTAAGATGTCAGTAGTCCTCGAGAAAGCATAAAGACTGTTTCACAGATTGTGACCAATGCATTACACAATCAGCACTGGCTAAACATGCTAAGCAAGTTGAAGTCTGGAGTTCTGAATCACAAAAATATGACTATACTCCTTATCTCTATGACAAAGGCAGGAAACTGGCCACAGTGCACACATTCCTTTGAACATACAGGGAGGAAGACCATCCCATCGTTTAGGAGTAAACAAGTCCTGTGAGAGTGTTAAGCTACTTTATCCTTTGAAGTTCTAGTCTTATTTTGCCATTAGCTATTCCAAAGGAAACCAGTAACTTGTTATCATGGCAAGGTTTACTTTGATGCTTCCCTGCACTTGCCAGATGTCTTCAATGCATGTCTTATATGCCTAGAATATCTTGAGGTTACACTTTAAAGTAAATCATAGGGATTGGCCTTTTATCAGCCTGAAGGTGCATTGGGTGGAGTTTTGTTTGAGAAAAACAAGGATTACCCTGGATATCAATGTAATGATACAATGGACTATAGACTGCTCCATTGGGACAAAGCCGATTGATAAAAAGTATCTGTGTGAAAAAGTAGTAGGCCATGACGTGAATTTCAATAAAGGTACTGCTTCAAACTGTACAGTGTTAAGTGTAGTGGGAGATCGCAAAAAAAATCAAAGAAAAATGCAGATTGGGCAGGTGTTGTTGATACGAACAAATCATGCGTTGTCCTCCACTAAAACCAGCATGAAAGAAGCATCTGTACTCACACAGATGGAGAAACATGACACTATGTCATAAAGCTGTGACACAATGTGTTACTGTGAACCGCCCATCAACACACTGAGCAAGTCTCATTTGCTCCAGGCTAGCAACTTTCTTGTTATTTGTTCCAGCAACGTTCACTTTTTGACCTCTTCCAAAACAGGAGATACTTGGAGCTAGTTGGGTGCAGCTAAGCACTCCACCAGGAGTAATACAATTGTGCTCTCACCACCAAAGTCTTTATACTGAACAACTACAATGTGGCATGTTCACAGTACCATGGAGAAGTCATTGAGTGTGCCTAAAACAGTGGGTGTGCCTCTAAAGAGGTTACCACCCCTGTAAACTCTCCACCACTCTCCTTGCCTTTCCTTCGTCCAAAAGAAAATAAGATAATCTTCATAAAAATTCCACAAATGAAATGGCAAACTGGGCACATTACTTTGAAATGAAAAGCAGAAGCAAGCGCCAAAACCTTAATGACTTCCCTTGCATAGCTCACCTAGGAATAGCAAATGTCATGAAACAAAGCTTTATTTAGTGGATTTCCATATGTGAACCTCCGATTTCAAAACTGCTTTCAGAGCTCAAGGCCCAAGAGTAAAATAGGAATTGCATTCCAGTGCCTTTTCACACTGTGCAACTTCATTACTTACGTGATCAAATTTGAGTCCTCAGTCTTGAGGGAGTGGGGTCAAGGCCTGGCACCTGACCCTAGCTACTGATGCACCCTTCTCAAGCAAGAAGATGGAATGGGTCCCTTTCTGAGGCAGGCTGTGTAGGTAAAACACAGAGAATCCAAAAGTCAGAGGCCAGATGTATTTAGAATGTAGTAGGCTACAAAATATCTAGTCATTTAGACATAGGCCTACTGCCTCGGAAAAGGAGACAGGTTAGGTAATGTGGATCTTTCATTTTTTTTTAAAACAGCTACTTAATCAAATGTTTAAAGGTCAAATAAAGTACAAGTACAAGTACAAGTTTGTGTATTTATGAATGAAAAAAAACACGAAGGGCAAGATGAATCATGATGTGAATGAACATAAATTTTATAATTGAACTGTTATCTTTTGAATCTTAATTTAATCTAATTGTAAGGCCAGTGAAGATTCACACCACAACATGACGGGCACAGAAAGTTGCAAAAACAAGACACCAAAAAGGAATATTAACGTTTAGCCCTGACGGCAAGAAGCATGCAAACATATGACAAACTAGACCCTTGACTCCTAGACGTCACTGTACCCAAGGAATTGACCCCTTCAAAGTTCAAAGTTCAAAGATCAAAGTACTTTATTTGTCATTGTCACAAAAACAACGAGACAGGAGAGGCAGCAACAGACAGCTAAAAACTTAAGTTGCTGTGGACATTAACTGCTTAAAGAAAGGGCATATCCGGGTCTAAAGAACTTCACAGCTGAGTGGAAACCCAACAAAAACATGGGCAGTCTGTTGTGAGAAAACACAAGCCATAACAACACGACCCATTTGTCTGAATGACAGATGGCTAGCTTCACCACAAAAACTTCCATAACAGAAGAATTTGCGGCATCCACTGCCCTGTTGGCAGCTGTGAGGGAGGTTGCAAGCTAGGCTACTTCTCCTACCAAAAGCACTAAAAAGCTCTCCAATAGCTCTGGGGGTAAAACAGTTAAATGTGTATTTTTTTTAACTTTCATCAATACTTGAGTAGACCCTCTCTGTAAGTCTGACAAAGGAGGCAATTTCAGACAATGCCCTGCCCTGTCTGACAGTGATCCTGTTGAGGTAAAATTCATGGGAGGATACCTAGCCTGAAAATGTCCTCATAACTCCACAGGTGTTGTTTTCAGCACAGCAAGAAGGGAAGAAGCACATTCTCACAAAGTGGGAAATTGTAGCCCTTTTGGGAGAGGTTTGGCACTTGCAAAGTGTATTAGGGAAAAACTGAACCAAAAGCTCATTCGACATAAAGACTACTTGTGTTTGTTCCATCTACAGCCTAGTCTGCTGACCTTAAGTGAAATAAACACTCCTGAAATGTAGCAGGGCAACTTCTCTGGCCTGCGTTTCCCCAAAGCGCCATTGAGCAACCACTGGTGGTAACTGTGGAGAGAGAGAGAGGGTGTTCTAAACAATAGTCTCTCTATCATTTAACTATGATACTTGTTCAACGACATTTTCAGGAAACGCGCCCCTGTTAAGGACAGCAAGGACTGTAAAGGTGTCAGGGATGCAGCAGTCAGTTCTCTACTTGTGGTGCTTCAGCTATGAGCAAAGTGCATGGCCGTGTTCATATAACAAGTCGAGCTCCACAGTAGCAGAATCAATGGAAACCCAAGCAGTAAGGGCAGCAGGAAGATCAAGTCACTGTGTCCACAACAAATCCCCAAGGAACAGCACCTCGGGCATCTAACATTGAGATCACTGGGAAAGTCGGAGTCCGTGATTCAGTTTTGGTTTCACGGAAGGTTGTTGATATTTGAGCTCCTTTTTGCTCCTCCCCCTGGCAATGTCCTGAACGCAAACGAACGTGTGGGGGCTCAACTACAATAATCTGATTTATCTCAATGAGGGAAAAAAACTAATGGCTAGTCCTCAATGCTGTTTTGGCATCACAAAAGGTTGTTGATATTTGAGCCCAACAGCCACAGCATCAAATTAGACGCTCCCTTCCATGCACCTGAAGCTTTGTGTTGATTGGCTCGGCCCGAAGCACAATGTTTGTTTCCCATTTACAGAGCCAAGACACGACAATCTGAACTTTTTGGAGAGCGAATACTAAAGGGACAGCCAGAACACCGTGAGAAGCAATTGCTGATTTTCCGCAATTGCAAAAAGTGTATGGGATTAGAATCCAGGACCTCGCCTTTAATGAGAGTACTATGAGTTCAGACCATTATTGATCCAGTCAGGCTGTGTCATTTACCTTCAGTAAAATGAATTCCATCGTGCAGACAGATTTAGAGAATTAAGCAAATGGGGCCACTCCTCTAGGGCTTTGTGCTTTGGCACACAATAAGTCTGGCAATTTTGGCAAGTCACTGCAGTTACAAACACTGCATCTGGTAAGTGCGCGATTCCTCTGTTGACACATGCTTTAGTCATCGGCCTTGATAACTGACTAGATCTAAAGGTCACTCAGCGAAGAAATCATGCAGGCTCTACAATGTCCACAACACGATTAGAAGAAACGATTTGAATTGCACCAATCCGACTAGGTACTGAAATTCGTTTTCTACTGAACTTGGATTAACAAGGGAAATCGTGTAACGGTTAAATTGAGGACAGAAAGCGGGTCACCATCTGCTTGTGTGACCAACAGACCCAAGCTCTCTCTAGACCTCTAGGACATCTGAGGACCTTGCTGACTTTTGAGTCATTGCCATACATATACCTTTACTGAATGGCTATCCAACCTACTGATGTACAGGGGCAGTGTTTGCATATGAACTCTACCTCATGAAATATGTAGGGCATTTTCATGTACATCTATTGATCAGGGATTCCAAACCCATGGTATGGAAAACATTACAGACATCTATGAGAGTCTATGAGACAAAATCTATGTGGGATGACTGGAATAAAAAAACAGAACATATCTCACATAGAGAAATCAGGAACCATAAATAAGACTATATAATACACTCTAATAGCTGACCAAGGCATTAACACCATATTTTGCAAATCAACGAATAAAGGGCAGCTTCACAGTCATCATAGTGTTTAGGTGGGTGTGAATCTCTTGCTCCTAAGAGTCCTCCTTAAGTCCTCCAACAACATCTCTCCTTGCTTCTTCCCACGCAAACATCAGAATGGCAAACTGATCAACAAATAGTCCAAACCATCATGTGACATGAGCCAAATTTAGAATTCTTTCAGACAGTCCTCAGTAGGTTGGATAAAAGGGAATGACTGCCCACACAGCGATGGAACTGACCTGCACTATGCCCCCAAACCTACACTTGTCTTGTCACCGTCAGAACCTAGCTCTTAAGTGGAGATGTTTCTTTTTTTCCCCCTTTTATTTCCATGGTAACTTAGGACCAAAAAAGAGAGAGAGAGAGATACCTTCCACCACTCCTTACTAATTAGATGGCCTGGACATGATGTGCTGATTCTAGATCAGCTGGTGATCAGTAATCTGGGCCACACAATGGCAATTATGTGTTGATTGCAAATAAGCCAGGATTGGCATCGACAGAAGGGCAAGCACACTGGGAGACCAGACTTGTAGGCTCTATAAGGGAGACAGCTGTAGCTAGGCAGGGGGTTATATATGGGGACGCTCGAGAATGGCAAAGTCCACTCAGTAGATATGACGCCAGCAAACTTGAATATCACCTGGGTGAACAGAATCTATTTGGGGGGAAAAAAACTAATCAATAAAATTCTGAAGAAACCTGGACAGTATTACCCAATATATCTGTGTGTACTATGCATCTCAATTCTTTGCTTAAGTTTCGGAGATGTTTTTATGATGAGGGAGGTAATGAAAGGCATTGTACAGAATTCAGAGTAATATCAGAAAAGGCTGTCTTTCACTGCGCCTTTAAAGACAAATGAATTGTGACACAAGGGAGACTAGTTAATGCCGTGACTCAGGGCTCATTTTACTTTTGATAGCAGGAACTACATGTCTCACATTTAAATATAGTTGCGAGTCCTTTGTTTCTGCTCTCTGCTGTCAACAGAAGCAACATGTAACCCCTGCAACCAAAGTTGTATCTAGTCCACACGAAGATATCACCATCTTGTTGTAACTAGCCACACACTTAAGTGCTTGCTTAAGTAAACATATGAGGGTCAACCTTAATTCAAGATCTTATCAGTAAAGCAAATGCAGGTTTCTTTACCCTATTCAAATTTGGGATTTTAATAATGGTGTAAATGCCAAACACCAACTACTATTATGCCAAGATTGTTTTGGGGTTTCGCAAATAAAACAATTCAAAGACCAGACCTAAACCTAGACAGGTGATGAAGTGAAAGAGATTCCCAACCCATGGTGACACGCTGAGCTTCCCCACAGCTCTCACTACCGGATAATCAAGTTGGAGAGGCTGTCAAGCATTTCAAAGCAAATGGTGACGCCATCTAACAGACCATCTCTGAAGTGCACAATCTTGGACGTGGCTCTGCCCTACCTACCTCCACTTGCAAAATCTGCGCAAATGCAAAACTGAATTCATCCCATACACATTTCCACAACTAAACGAATTTGGCATGCAAAGGCAATCATGGACAAAGACTGCAATAACTGTGCCAGGCATATACTTCAACACAAAAGAGAATGAATCTTGCCCAGTAACATTATACTACTGGATTACATTACATGCCTACCAGCAGGGGAATGGTGAGAATAACAATATAACTAACCCACAGCTGGGGAAAGGACCTGAAAAGCCTGGAATTTCCAAAACATACACCTTAGAATCACAGATTAAGTTGGGATGGGGGGCCCATACAAAGCAACCTACTCAAAGCCTATTCAAACCTACTCAAATTTCTGTCACAGCACTATACTTGTCACATAATTTGAACAGGTCTGTGTTTGAAAAATCACATAAACCTTTCTGTGGCAGCTCTAAAGATAAGGTAGGTAAGCATGGTAGTGTTAACTATTCATGTTGCAGACATTTAATTTCCTAAAACGGTGACAAAGTGGCCCATAAGGATAAGGCTATTGGAGTTGACTCGTGCTTGCTGAGGCGTGAGGGGGCATGATGACATGTCAGTAACTTACATTTCCGTCAACACAAAAATGCCCTTTTGGCTGTTTTGAGATGTCTTGACATTCTTACCGAGACGCTTATCGTAAACGTGCACGACCAGAGAGGCTCTAACCAAGCGCATGATGGAGCCACAGTTAGAAAAGCAAGTGCTGTAAGTATTCAAAGCCAGAAGACCATCGTGTAACGTTAAGCTATTTTGACAGAAACATACAGTACAGGAATTTCCTTCACAAATATCAAACCTGATGTCCGAGAATATAACACTGCGCGTTTTACTGCACTTTAAACATTTTCCTAGCAACATTTTTCAGATGTTCGAGTGCATTTCGCAAAATTAAAGTTTTACTTAATGCCCTTAATGTCATTTCTATTTATATAAAATCAACACCAACAACCGGTAAACAAATAAAAAGAACTGTGATGTGTTCAATAGTTTAAAGTCCATTCCATCACACGCATCATCAACTCACGCGCCAAAGCTAAATTATTCCCCGCAATTGTCTTTTGAATCATTTATGCGCTTCATGTTTCCGCAATGAATCCGACACACAAATGCTTTACGTATTTTTACAAGTCGTGTAATTTTCAGAGAATGGTTTAAGGCATTTATCATTTCACAACATGTCAGACGAAACACTTACAAGAAGACAACAGGAAACACTCCTCAAACTATTTATACATGTGTAGATGTTTAAGGTGTAAGCGAGGTTGGAAAGGGTGGCTTACTTACTGTGAGACAACCGTCAAAATTTCTCCAAGCTTTCGTTTTCCCCCCCTTATTGTCGACTGTCGCGGATGTGTTTCCCTCAAACATTTACATCCCCGTGCTCTTTGGGTTTGCAAACATCCTAGAATCCGACAGATCTATAAACTTACCGTAATGTGACAAATAGAGACAATTGACTGCGCGATTTTTTTTTTTTACCGTAAACTTTAGAAAGGTGATACCAACAGGATTTCCTTCGATGCTGATTTTGGGTGTAATACCTTCATATTCGACCGAATAGGGTATGTCGCCCACATTTGAGATAGTACATCAGAGTGAGTAATGTGTTTTTTGAGATATGATCTGCAAAAATCAAACGAAGATTGCTGTTAAAATAACTCTCATTGGTACTGGTAGCTTGTTTTGCCATATGAAATTGTGAATCCAGAATTTCCCTACCATATATATTTTTAGGAACTAGGGATGTAGGATGTAGGGTCACATTAATGTAGTTCATGGCACACTATGCAAGATACAGCTGGGCTGAAGAATATACTGTATATGAACATATGAACATACAAACCTCATGAATTTAGAGGGTCGGAGATTGGTCTGTGGTTTCTGATGCAGTGGAGTCTAGTTTTTCCTTGGAGTACGTTTATGAGTATGCTAGAGGGTTTTGAGGCATAATTAGTCTGTTATTATATATATTCAATAACTAACAGCTCTAGATGTTGTGGATTGGTGAGTGTAAAACCGATGGAACATTCACTGTGTGTGAAATCGACTGCTGAGAATCTTTTTTTTATTATTGTGTGGTGTGAAGAAGTTCTACCGACAGTAACTCTGCTCATAGAGCCAACATTTTATCACTAAAAAATAAAAGTGATAAAATGATTAGCAGTGTTAAACTGCAATGTTGTATTAGAGGATGAGTTGAGCAATCAAATGAGAGGCTGAATTTAGGTTGTCTGGATAATCTACAATCAATCAAGAGAGGTGAGATTAATGTACAGGCTTAATTTCTCCTATAATGTTTTTGAAAGACTTTCACAACGCAGCCAGGTGAATAGACAGCTTTGTGTGTCTCCATATCCTTTAGCCTCATCTACAGTCTCTCTGTTCATTTTAAAATTACAGTTGTGCTTCTCTGTGGGGCCTTGACTTTGCCAGAGATAATCACAAATGCACAACCACAGACCTTTCTGCCAACACCATTCCTTCAGCCTCCCATGCCCTAAGTAACCAATCAGGCACCAGCTCCCCAGCTGTCAGTGCAAGGGGGACATCTCTGCAGCTCCTGAAAAAATACTCACTATCAGATAGAGCTGCATTTCTTTGGCAGTGGAGATTTATGATAAACACAAGCACGGGCAGATGGGTTCAATTCCAGTAGTAGATACCCTTTGCTGTATTTATGAGATCACCTTGAAAAAAGGCTAAATAAAATGTGATTTTTGATTACGTTAGGCAGGATTATGTCTGCACACCGCATCCAACCTAATAATTTTAAACAGGAGCTTACCCATTTCTGTTTCATATTTCAATGTCTTGACACAAGCAGAAGATAGAAGCAGTAGACTGAAGACCAGCAGAATTTGACTGTTGTTTTTCAGACAATGACATTTCCATCATCTATCTTCAACATCACTCTGAGTGAAATATGAAAAACAATTAAGGTGAAATACCGGAGACCAGTTTGGTCACTGTTACAGATGAAAACTCACAGTGTCGGGCACAGCAAAAGACTATTTGAAATCTTACTGAATGAAGTGGCTGCAATTTGAATTGGAAACAAATACGTAATTCTTAATCAGCTTTTTATTTACACATAGACCAAAGTCCCATTATTTCTGGTCATTTAAACCCCCTCACCTCAATTAATAATGCTCAGCCTTGTAAACAGTGGGGGCTTGTAAAAATGGTGAAAGTATTAATTGCTGGTAACATGAGGCACGAGATTACTTGCCTTCTTTGCACGATGCAATAATGTATCAATTTTATGGGTGGAGCCACACATTTAATATCCTGGAGGGTAATATGAAAAAATGAGGAGTTAATTAGGAGTGTACTTATAGCATGTAATATAAAGTGCAAAACCACATCAGTGCTGTAGTTTTGCTGATGATGCCTAATTTCTAGTCAATGCTGGGAATGCATAATTTGAATTCATACAAGAACTATATTAAAGATACGCTAGTGAAGTCAGTCACTCCTGTACCATACATTCCTGCTGTAAATCATTCCTGATGTGATATAACCTCTGGGTGTGGAACGGATTTATCGAGATGGATTCAAATCCTCGACTGTTGCTGAACAAAATCTCTCTCTGCCTTGGCAGCAAACCATGTGAAACCAAAGTTAACTGGTGCAGTGTCCATCTAGCTTAGATTGATGTCAAGTTGTGAATGTATGAATACGCTTTTGGAAAATACCTACCGTTCCAGTATATTGTAAGGAAGGAGGTAGGATGAGGAGTGCTACTGAAGAACAGGTAAATGAAATTGAGGCACATGACATGTGGAGGTCTATAAACTGTACCCAGGGCCCCACGTAGCATGTTATGGAGAAGAAAAATGTTTTCGTTCTGATTATAGGTGCTGTGGGGTGTTGCGTAATAAATGGAGATTAAAGTGCACACTGTTGTGACGGAGGAGCTAAAAAGCGAGAGGGATTTGGAGACCCAGTGGGAAGCAGAGAATAAAGATTAAGGAGGGGGCGGCGAGGGGCCAAGGGGGGGTATAACAAAACTCAGCTGTTGCCTCTAAAGACTTCCTACACATGGGTAAACCTGCCCTTTCTTGTCTAGCAAGAAACAGAGGACAATGACATTCCTTGAGAAAGAGTGAAATGTTCTACAATAGAAAAAAGATGTGAAGGTTATACCAGGGTGGAAACAATACATTATAATCTTTTGGCTGGCTTCTCACTGTCCTATATTTCTCCAGAGTGTTTGTTTCTCCGCAGAAATATATCCTGGCAAAACTTCATGTACCCAAAACAGCTCAAGTAGAAGGCCGTTGTAATCTAAAATGGACACTCTGTTGTGTTTTGGCGACGAGGTAAGAATGAGGGGATTCGTTCCACTGATTAAAAGAACAGAACAGGGACAGACACTAGCCTGTCACAGGCCCTGTTGTCACATAAAAAAAGCTCCCAGTCCTCTTGGCTGTCCTCACAGAAGTGGCTGACAAATCGACCTTCCTTCTGAGAATCAAATTGACAACACTAAGTTGTTGCTGTACTGCCAGGCTCCCCCTGGCCTCCTTGCTGCGCCTTGCTCTACTTGTCCAGAACACACAGGGACCAGTGGCAAGGTTAATCCAATATCTATTAGGTTCCTGTCATCACTGAACAACCTCTGTGTTTTGCTTTCATCAGGCTTGTGTTATTGGCACCCGGCCCTCTCACAAGATGCACTTACTTTTGGCTATTGTGCTGCATTCATCTGCAATGGCTTAATAGACTTATCAGTCGTCCTCCTCCTGTTCCAAGTGGGTCATGTTTTTACACAAAACATTGCTTCTCTGCTGCTTAATTCCAACAATTAGATTATGCTGTTGTTGTTGCTGCTGTTGTTTATTATTATTATTATTATTCAGAATGCACACTTCTTTGCAGTCCTTATATGCTAATAGTGTGTGGCATGCTAATGGAGGGGCTTACGGTGCCCCCTGTGTTTCAGGCAGGTGGAAAAGCAGCCTCCACAGGGACACAGTGGCATATGACATTTTTGTGTGCAAGCATAACTCAATAAGGCTCATGACTCAGTGTCTTGTGGAGCCACAGGGGGAAACAGAAAACAAGGACCCGCATTTGCACTGGCAGCTTAATTAAAAGAGTTGAACCATTCGCTATTTCTGCACAACATCAAAGGTGCACCTAAGCAGCATTGTAATCATTCATGCATTGTTAGCACTGAAACTGAGTCTATGTGCAGCCAATTAGTCACATAGTCAAGGGCTAGCCCAGTGGGAATTTCAACAGGCTGTCAGTGTTTTGTCTGGAACGTTTGGGACACCCGTGCACATTTTCATGATATCATCATATCTGGTGCAAAAGAACTTATAACTTGATTTTATTATCTATTCAACTGACATTCTAGTATCCGTCAGTGTGAACATCAGGGTCACTCATACTCACTGAGCAGTAGCTTAATAGATCAGGGTCACTCATACTCACTGATTCACTCATACTCACTCACTCATTCTCACTGACTCACTCATACTCACTCACTGACTCACTCATACTCACTCACTCATACTCATTGACTCACCCATACTCACTCACTTATACTCACTCACTCATACTCACTGACTCACTCATACTCACTCACTCTTACTTACTCACTCACTCATACTTACTGACTCACTCATACTCACTGACTCACTTATACTCACTGACTCACTCATACTCACTCACTCATTCTCACTGACTCATACTCACTCACTCATACTCACTCACTCATACTTTCTGACTCACTCATACTCCCACACTCATAATTACTCACTCATACTCACTGACTCACCCATACTCACTCACTCACTCATACTCACTCACTCACTGACACATACTCACTCACTCATACTAACTGACTCACTCATACTCACTGACTCATACTCACTGACTCACTCATACTCACTCACTCATACTCACTGACCAGTAGCTTAATAGATCAAATTGTTCTGCTGGTTGTGCTACATGCCAATGGGAATATGAATACTGTTGATATAAAGACTTTATGTTCTCTTTCAGAACCATTCATTAAAAGAAAATGTGTTCAATAAATACGTGAGTATGCACATGTATTATGACTTTGTCATTCCCTATCTACTGTCCTGTCATTGAGGTTCTGCTTTTTGGTGCTCTTGCTCTGGAGGGGCACCGTGATGATTCCTGACTCTCTGTGCCTCTAGAAATGTCAGGCATTTATTTTCTAACTTATTGTGTCTGATCCTCTCTGTCTGCTTGCATCGGGTCAAGCATAAAGCAGGGAAATGCCAGTCCCATGGTAATTCACTAGAACACTTTTGACTTGACATTTTTACTGTGGTGAGAGGGAGGTTTTTTTCTCTTCTGTGTGTTCTGATCCACATATAAAGGCACCCGAAAGGTTGAGATTCCTTAAGTGCAAAATCGCTGGGGAAGAAAATCCCACCTGGAGCTATCCAGTATTCATTCACATCTGACTGGTTGGTAATGCCATGATGTATTGGGATTGGGCAAAGCTCTTTAAGCCGTTATTATTATTCAGCCATTATGGGTTGCGCTCGGTTAATGAAAGCCAAGAAGCAAATGAGTCAGTGAAACTCAGCGGAGCATTAATGCTCCGGCACGTGCAGCAGCGGCCCAATGGCTCTCGTCCTGTGAGGGACTGAGCTCAGGCCCTTAGCAGCATATCTGAGCTTTCACTGGAGTGGAAGAAGGACCGGTTAAAGGGCTAATCAAGGACCCTGGTCAGGGCACACTCAGACACACACACACACACACACACACACACACACACACACACACACACACACACATCCACACACACATTCAGACACATACAGACAGACACACACACACACACACACACACACACACACACACTCAGACACACACACACACACACACACACACACACACACACACACACACACACACACACACACACACACACACACACACACACACACACACACACACTTACACACACATAAAAGAGCGAGAAAGAGAGACACTCTTTTGCAAATGCTGAAGAGCTATATTGAATAACACCCCACCCCCCCCACCCACCCATGCTACACTGACTGAGCAAAACATTTCCCCCCACGTTGTAATTATGGTTTTAAATAACGCTTCAATAATAGCTTTGTAGCTTTGCTATTATCTATCTAAAATCAGGGTGTTTCATGCCTTTTGATATTCACTGCATGAGCATTCTACATGCGGGTCACAAAAGAAGACCATTATCATTTTATAGATGGGGAAGATTACAGGTTTCACCATAAAGGTTGTCCACAACGATAGACTGAACACTGACACTGACAACTAAATTGAGCCGGTCTTGCCGGTATGTTCTTCTTGTTCGTACTGAATCAGAATATTGATGTGATGGATAACTACTGCAATTGTTCAAAAGTCACGGTCCTTGTATGACTGTCAGCCAGCATAATCTAGGCCAGGGGTCTTCAACGTTTTTCAGGCCAGGGACCCCCAAACTGATGGCGAGATGAGCAGGGACCCCCTACTATATAAATTGAATAACATTTTGTTTATAATATACTGGGCCTAGTGCCAAATAAACATAGCTACCCTGTTATTGTGTATTCAATACTAAGCTATTCAAATAATACAAAGGCTAATATATTTATTCACATTTTTATTTTTTAACATTGAATTTAACATTTTTGAACAACGAATTTAACTTAACATTTTTTAACATTGAATTTAATTTAACATTTAACAACATGAAAGGTACAGGCATTTATAAACCTACATCTTGCAAACAACTCTAACAACGCTAACAATTAATAACAACTTATTGAAACAATTAACAGATTTATGTTTTTGTTTCATCATACATAAAAAAGGGACAGTGAATCCTCAAGCATCTGTCGATGGCACACATCCTCCCACATTAGAGATCTTCTTTTCAATAATTTATAGTTACAAACAAGACCAGCTATGGAGTTTGGTCCGCCATCTATTATTTTTGATCTTCGCGCTCTTTAGACTTGAGCAGAAATGTGATCTGATTGGCTAGTTCCTGTGCTGTCGTTTTTGCATGAAAGGTGTTGTGAGTGAACCGGTGCCCAGCTTGAGAGAGCTCCTGTGGGTAGCTCAATGTGTCGATTGGACTGAAAGATAACGTTTTCTCGATCAATTATGCGTTCGCTACAATATGTTGGATTTATGTAAATGTAAATTTAAAGGGAATAAATACAATTCTGATTCGGAAGACATTTAAATTTCTGGAAAAAAAAATTGGTTGAATTTTTTTTTTTTTTTTTTAGAAATATTAAAAAAAATGTCTTATCAACCAAAGATTTCGCGACCCCCCTGCAGTACCTCCACGGACCCCCTGTTGAAGACCCCTGATCTAGGCTGTAGAGTGTAGCTTCTGAATAGCTTCAAGCTGCTTTGTCAGTTCTCTCTCCTGGGACTTCTCTTCAGACACGAGGGCAAAGGTGAATGTGCCTCACACCTGAGACAAACTCCACTGATGTCTCCTTATGAGTCACCTAAACCCACGGGCACCTTCATAGCATGATGTGATTGGATGTGTCAACATGCCACGGCCAGACAAACAGAGACATACTGAATCAAAAAAGGGGACCCATCAGAACATCATGGCAGGTACTGAGCTCATGTAATCCGCTCCAGTGAATCAGAGAAAAATAATGGATCTGTCTATAGGGAAGGACATACGCAGGGCATCTAAAACTTCAGGATGTATGGACGTCTTTGTTGGAAAACTGTCAGGGCATATATCCTCTTGAAAGACGTCTTCCCTCATGGATTCAATGATCATTTAATAGACTGCAGTGTGATCATAGGGTGTAAAAGTGGAGACTGGGGGATTCAAAAAGCATTGTTGGGCATGAATGATGAATGCCAGTTTCTGCTGTGTCATGCCATAATGGAAAAAGCATCAACGCCTATAAAGTGTAATAAGGAAAGCATCAAAGCCTATGCATTCATCAATCTACACTGACTTTGCACTCTGTTTGATAGATTATGGTGTTGTATTTAACAGTGTGTCCTAGGTGTCCTGTCAGTGTAGAGAATTATTTAGTTTACCACAGTCAACACTCAATCAGGACTCCATCACGTATATCTGGAATGGGAGCACAATCCATCTTAGATTAAATTCTTTCAGCCACTAGGTCTGTGATCAATTATCAATATACTGACAGGAAATTCATAGTCATGATTATTGTGATCATACCATGCAAAAGGCAGCAAAGTTACACAATCATATACATTAATAAATAAGTTAAATAAAATAAATAAATGAGTATATACACAAATAAGCCATTGTGATGTAACTGAGTGCTGCCGTGGACTTCGCATCTACCGGCAATTCTGAATTATTTTCAGCAACTTGTCCAGTCAGTCCTTTGACACATCTTAGTTTTGAATGTGTTTCTGCAGGAGTCATAGAACACAAACAAACACATGAAAACCCCTTTGACGCTTTGTGGTAGTGTCTGTCCTCTGTTGGAAATGGCGTGTTGGTTGTGGACAGCTTTCCTCTGGTAACCCCCAGTAAGGAAAGACAGGTCCCATCAGCTCTGAGAGAGACAGGTCCCATCAGTAAGGAGAGACAGGTCCCATCAGCTCTGAGAGAGACAGGTCCCATCAGTAAGGAGAGACAGGTCCCATCAGCTCTGAGAGAGACAGCAGTGGAGAGTGAGAGAAAATAAATGAACAAAAGCATGGCGCACCTCTGGGAGTGACTTTAAAAAACACACACTACAGCCAGATAGGAACATCACAGACACAAACTGACAGCCCCAGGAATATACCCTCATCTGGAAACGGAGGATAAGAACAAAGGGCTGTCACCATTTCCCCCCTCTAATGGACATGAAAGGAAGAGGAGAGCCACATTCAGAGGGCAGCAGGACGAATTGTATTCATACGTGCCATTCATTAAAAACCCATTCATCTTCATTACAGCATTTCTCTGTGGCTTCAGATCAGTCCTACAATGACAATTTGAATTTGGGAAACGTGAACTACATCAATAATTGCTCACAGTATTGTAAGCATTTCCTGCTACTTCTGCACAGATTTCACACACAAGAATGGATTGCGGGTTTGATTCCCCACACGCATCAGTATATTTATTCTGTAAATCCTGTCATGCTGTATAATTCAGATAGGATTTAAGAAGGGGCTGGCTTATAAGACAAATGGCATGAGATAGTAGAGATGATATGAGATATCAAATATTAGATTAAGATCTGCTAATGCTGTTATACAGTCTCCATCAACAGATGCCTCTCCTCCCTGGGTGGAGTGAAGTTTTCTTGTGTGGGCACCTCATTAGTAACATTTTGGGATTGGTGTGTCATTCTATCTATATCTATATCTATATAGATTCTATATATATATATCTTTATCTATCTATCTATCTATCTATCTATCTATCTATCTACTTATACCTATCCATCGATCTATATATATCTATCTATCTATACCTATCTATCTATATATCTATCTATCTATCTTTACATGTACTGTATATGCTATATACTGTATTTCAGGTGTGAGTTTGATTACATGCCTATTGTATTGTTATCATTCTATTAGACAATTGGACATTTTCATTTTTCACAACTCCTACTGACAGCAGACATGGTTTTGATTAAAGATTAAAAGCTATTTTGTTGACATTGTGCAAAATAATGCTGAGCAAATGTTTATGAACTGAAGTTGACACAACAAGGATTTTAAGAATGAGCAAAAGTTTGAAAGCAAGATCAGGGAAAAGCTGAGAGCTGGGAAAAGTCATGGTAGCTGCTGTTCACTACAATGATTCAAATGTCATCATTTTTGTGTATCCTGCCTTTTTTTCTGGTCACTCGTCTACCTGGCTGAAAATAAAGCTGTTTCTACTTCCAAAATACTTATGCCAGTCTCCTGTTGTTTAATCATGGCATCCAGACGGCACATTTCAAGGGATTTGTGTGAATCCCCATGAAGAGCACTGAGAGTCAATGACATTTCTTTTCATCTGGTGCATGAAAGGCCAAAGATCTCAGGTCAACTCTATTCTTATCCCATATTCCTTGTCCTCCCAGCACCGGCTGATTTCAAAATTCATTCGATGATTTACAGTCAGACAAATGTGTCTCTGAACTGTAGACACACAGAGAGAGTAATCTACATTCTTTTAATCTTTATCTTAAAGTGACAGAAAGATGCACAGCTTTTCAGATAGTTTCAAAATAGTTTCATAAACAGACAAAATGGGGAACCAAAAACAGTACAACATGATAGTACTGAACATATTTTTACAATGCTTTTGACACCTTAAAGGGCTTGAATGGATTTTTCAGTCTCATTCTCAAAGCTATTCTTTAAATGTCAGAGGGGTAACTGGGGTCGTTTTTGCTTCAGAAGTGTTTTTTGTGAGTAGCTATCTTTTATGCTGCGATGTTCCATAGTAGCTATGATTGCCCCAGCACAGCAGGTGGGCTGTCGTGATTGCTGGCTGGGAATTTGCAGAGGGTTTTGTGTGAAAAGCCTGTCTCGCGAGACGACTGGTGGAAGAATATCGAGTATTACCCAAGACCATTTCCTATTTCCCCAACCATCTGCTGCAGCAGGAGCATCTCGAGCAGCAGGAACAAGAAATGTGACATGTTCAGGAGATGACGCAAAGCCATAGTGTACAATTGGGTTACAATAACCAAGTCATTAATGTTACTAATGGCGAGATCTTTAACGGGTGCCAAATCTTTTCAGCACCTCCTCCATTTTCTTCTGTTAATTTTTTTATACTCAGTGGACTGACGTAGAATGTAGCAAAAAAGGCTCAAGGCACTATTTTCCCTTTTGATGGAAAATAATTTACGCCTCTTGAAACTGGTACAGCTTGCCAAGACGGATCTCACAAGTGCCTAGTGAAAACTCATTTCAACGTGCCATCCCTCCAGATTGTGTTCTCACTTGGCCCTCTGGGAACGGCCAGTGGACTGCTGAGAGGCAAAGGCTGACTGCCTTATCTGGCCTGTTGAAGCACTCAGGCTGCTACACCTGTCCCTTGTGCTCACACTCTCTGAACAGCTGAGGAGGGCTTGACCATTTCCCGACGAAGAGGTCAACACAGCGCTGACACACATGACTGCAGCTGTGAAAATGATTAACATGACAGTACACCTGTTCTGGTTTGGAGTTTCTCTTGAAAAGAAACTCCCAAGTTAATTTTTTTGGGGGAACAGTGGGGGCGGGGGTGTGAGGGGGCTGAAGTTTTCATGCATTATCAACCAAGCAAATTTCCAATTAGTTTTGCTGTGTGTCTGCAGCATGAAGATAAGCGCAATGCAGCACCCCAGAGCCCATTCTGAGGAGAGCGGTTCTCCCTCAGCCAATTCATTTCTTTCCCTCATGCAATCTTCTCACATCTGACTTTTTTTCCCACATCTTCCCCTCTCATTCAGACACATCATCAGCTGTCTTCTTCTGTCTCTAGTATACGGAAACCCCCTTAAACTTCCCAGTGGAAATTGAAGTCACTCTGGGAAATACAATACACCAGCTCGACCCCAGTTGTCTACTTGATTGTGGAATGCATGGTAATTAATTGTAAATATGCGGGATACAGGCTCATGACAAATGCAAAAAATAATGGACCATGCTTGAGCATGCGACTGAGCTAATTTTTTTCTAAAGTGCTGAGCCATAAATAAACCTTGAGATGTGATATGGCCTTCAAAGGGAAAGGCCTACTCTTTAATAAACATTCACTGCACGAAGACAAGCAGAGTTCGAGTGGATACCATCGCTAGAACCCTTTAGAATCAGAATTCTAGGAATAAGATTGGTGATGGCATTGAAAGAGTGTGGAAACATATAGACGACATAATCACCATCCCTGCTGCAATTCTAAGTCTGCACTCACACACACACACACACACACACACACACACACACACAGCTATGCTGTGGTGATGATTGAACACCCTGGACAGCTGGAAAGTGCCATGCCATTGTGTATGTCTGTGTGTGGAGGAGTTGGGCTGTTTCAGAGCGTGCGTGCCAGCAGCCTGATCTGTGGTAATGAGCTCTGTGTGAAGGCCAATGCTGCCCCCACTCCGTCTGCTTCTGTCTGTGCTTCACAGCCGCTACAGAAGACCCCACGGCATACACACACACAGGCAGCATATGCCAACCGTGTCCTCCACTAACTCCAACACACCACAAGAGATGTATACCCTCTTGGCCTTGTGAACACTGACAAAATGACTTAAAAGCACTTAAGATGTTACAATTACATTTAGTCATTTAGCAGACACTTTTGTCCAAAGTGACGTACAAGGGAGAGAACAGTCAAGCTACGAGCAATAGAACCTGGTTTTTCGATAAATACTACTTTACATAAGAAATATAAGAAACGAAATAGAAAAGAAAAATAAGTGCAGGGATAAAAGAGTTGCGTCTTCAAAAGCTTCTTAAAGGTAGAAAATATTAAATATTAGATTGTGTTATTGGTATTGCAAGTCTTATATCATGATGGTGTTGATATTATTGGTTTTTTTAGGTTGTGTTTAAATATTGTCCAAGTAAATGCTGCCATCTTGTGGGCGCACATCTGAATTGTCTGAGTGACTAATAAACAGTGGCCCTTTCTATCTCTACAGAATTTCACATAAAAGCTGGTTCAAGGACTTGAGCAATTATTACTTTGTATTCCTACTAGGAATCCCATAAAAATTCTCACTAAACTCACAATTCACAACATCAGAGCTTCTTGAATATGACTGACTTAACACACATACAATTTGTAAATATATATTTATTTATGTAGAAAAAGATATGAATTCATGAGTGGTACAAATCCCTGTATTCTGAAAAAGACGTTGAGATAAAAAAACGAAACATTTGCCAACATGGAAGTCCATTAGACGAAATGCCAGTAGACGAAAAAAGTAGGTGACAGAAAACAACCTTTTCTGATTTTGGAATGATAAAAGTGATTTAAAAATGATTTGACAGACTATTCCTGATTGCTGTCATCAGCACCATCCCTCTGGAAGAGGTCGCAGATGGTCAGCTGAGTTTTGGACACAGCCAGGGCGGGGTAGAGGGGCTGGGTGAAGGCATGCTGGTAGCTGTACAGCAAAGTCAGAGTGCCCTCCTCAGCCACGCTGAAGAACGACAGGGAGCCCTCCTCGAAATCCAGCAGCACGCCCACCCTCGGAGGGGCGTTCGCGCACACGGCCGTGGACTCCTTGTCGTGCAGCACCTCCACCTTCCCCTTCCCCTCGCTCAAGAGGCACCAGGAGAGGCCGTTGAAACCCATCCGGCAGGCGTCCTTCTGCCCCTTGCGGCCGATCTGCCCGTCGCACACCCCGACCTTCCACCTCCCCTCGTCTGCCGCCACCTCCACCTCCCAGTACCAGCGGCCGTAACACAGGGCCCCCGAGGCAAGGACCTGGGGGAACGAGCTGAAGCGAGCGTCATGCTCCTGATACGGCTGGGGCGTATCGCTGAACGACACCCGCCGGTTATCCATCGACAGGAGCAGCTTTGGGTGAGCCGTGTCAGGGTCCAGGAGTGGAGTGATGCCATCTGCAAAGCGAACACAGACCATCAGGTACCACCAAGATGTTAGCATAACACATTCTATGCAAAAAACCTGTGGTCATTAACTTGAAACACACTTAAGAGAATATAATATACAGTATGTTCAGTTAGCAGAAGCTTTCACTAAAAACAACAGTAGATATGGGAGATTTCGTGAGTATATGGTCTCTCTGGGAATTAACCTCTAAATTTCTGTTGTCAAAGGCTATCTCTACCAATTGAAAAACTCTACCTTATATTATGGGACTAGGTAGAGGCATGTAGAACCTGATAATGTAATAATTTCCTGATAACGTAATAACCCTGATAATGTAATAAAAAATCCCTCATAAGTCCCTAAAAGATGTAATAAAACCCGATAATGTAATAATATCCCAATAATGTAATAAAGTGCATTTCCCAATAATGTAACAATCGCCATACCAATAATGTAATAAAATGTTACATTAATTGGAAGTTATTACATTATCAGGTTAGCCTCAATTTTGCAGAACCTGATAATGTAATACATTCCTGATATTGTAAAAACTTTGGTCAGTGCTGAAATGTTGGGACACCAGTTATTCAGAACAAGTAGTGATGCTATGTAGACAACCACCCACTATTGTTTTGCTCATATTTTGATCCCAATGGTATAGGCCTTTAGCCTCGCAAGCCAAACCTGTACAGCAAGAAGCTGAGGAAAGTAGAGGAAATGCATGTTGCATGATGTTTTGCAGTATATAGTGTAATTTTTAAGGGACATTGCCACACAAAATCAAAAGAGAATTTGATATAAATCAAATAGCGAAATGTCAGCTATTGATGATCAATGAGGACTTAGAAACTCAATGTTCTATGTGCCCATTAGCTACCGGTCTATAACATACCAAAATGTTCTTATTTTTTCTCTATTAGTTGATTACCACTGAATATCCCTTTCACCATTGTAAAAATTGTGCATTCGCAATCATATAAAATATATACTGTATCTGCTAATAGTGAAGCAGCAGGTCTCTGGACAGCTTCACTGTTTGGACCTCTGAAACTGGAGACCTGATGCTACAGCACCAACCAAAGTTATTACAATATCAGGTAATTATTACATTATCAGGTTCTGCAAAATTATTGGGAAATGCACTTTATTACATTATCGGGGTATTATTACATTATCAGGTTTTATTACATGTTTTAGGGACTTATGAAGGAATTTGTATTACATTATCGGGAGTTATTACATTATCGGGAGTTATTACATTATCAGGTTCTACAGAATACGAGACCAAGAAACCAGGCGGTGAAAGCTAATTTGTTGTAAAGGATATGAGATGATGTTGAGCTGGTTCTTCTTTCATTTGCTGCAAGTGAATCGACAGCAGTAGTATATTAAGAGAATGAGATATATTAAGATATAACAGGGCCACTCACACATCAGTCTGAATGGGTCTCTGTGGGGCCGTGAAATAACCACCGTGTCCAACCTCCTCTCTGTCCACCCTTGCAGGCAGCCCAAACGAGCACGGTCCACCTCCCGTGGAGCCTCCAGGTCCTCTACTGGATTGGATATTCCACTAATCCTGAGGATAAAATGACAGCACTATTATGCAATGTTCATGTAACTCTCCACAATGGACACAATAATCCTAGCAGGAGCAGCTCCCAGATCTGTTCAGCTTAGTCAATCCTATGATTTGTTCTAATTCCATATAATGGCACATATTCTTCATTGTCATCCTCTTACCTGCCGGCCACCTTGTTGTACTCCTGTTGGAAACATGAAAATACAAAAACTACATCAAGATTTTTTGCATTTGTAGCATTGCAATTAAGTACCATTGATCATTGATTTCATAATTCCACTTCAAAAAGCCACTTTGTCAAGAGCTCCCTATCGGCTGCAGTACCGTGATAAACGCCTGGTGTTGGACTCTGAGAGCCCCAGTGGCGTCAGCCAGCCCCGTGAGGGTGTCCACACTGTGATGGATGGTGCCCAGGGTGGTCTGCAGAAGGCCCAGCTGGTCCTCCACTCCCCCCAGGCTCCTGGTCTCCTCCTTGGCCACACAGAGCAGGGCCTGCTGCTCCTCGTGGTCCAGGGCCTCCCGCATGGCTTGGTACTGGGTCCGCACGTTGGCCCTGGCCTCATCTAGAACCTCCTGCAGAAGTGAGTGGGGTAGATTTGATGCACAAAGGGGAGACTTTAATCTTGTACACTGTATACACTGTACAATGTACACTATATAAACTTAGCATTCATTCCTTTCTAAATATTATTGAATATTGTTATTGTCCAAATATTGTACCATTTTTTTATATATAATTGAGCATGTACAATATAAAACAAGTCACCATATTTCTCAGTAAATATATTTCCAAAGGTGCTATTGACATGACATTTTCACCAGATGTTGGTAACAACCCAAGTAATCCAAACATACAAAGAAACCAAAATAAATACATTCAGAAATCAAGTTATGTGTTATAATGTGAAATGGCACATCTTTGTATGTATGGATTACTTTTCATGAAAATTTCATGTCAATAGCCCCTTTGAAAATATGTTTACTGAGAAAAATGGTGACGTGTTCAATACTTATTTTACCCGGTGTACATACCAAATCCAACACATCTGTGCTAAATGAAACAGAAGGCAGAATATAGCTTTATTTAGTTTTTGACCACCTTACCTGGAAGGCCTGTTTCTTTTGAAGGAGTTCAGCTCTTCTGAGCATAATATCTAGCTCGTGTTCCTGCAACTTCTTCATCTCCTCTTTCATTTCACCCTAGAAGATGTCATCATTAATACAAAAATCTACAAAACATCTGAACACAAAAGTTAAAAGCAATGTTGCAAAAACATCACCGCTTCGATTTCAGTGGAAGATACATGCAGGTAAGTGAGCATCACTTTTTGATTTTCAAAGGGAAGACATGGGCAACATCAATGTATTTGGTCAACAAGAAAAGTTCACTGAAAATACAAAACTAGATGCTATCGTCTTGCTGTTATGTCCCTTTTCTGTGAGAACCACAGCCATGCAAAAGCGTTCTCACCCTCAGCTCCTTCTCTGCCTCTTTGATGCCGATACAGGGGTGGTCGCGGTGCGAGCCGATCACGGTGCACACGGTGCACACACACACACCGCACGGCCGACAGTAGATGCGGTTCATCTCCTGGTGCTCCTGGCATCTCCAGGGTGACACGTCGTTCACGGCTGGTACCAGGGGGTGGCCCTGGAACACCGGCGACTCCAGGTGGGTGCGGAGATGCTCGGCACACATGGAGGCTCCGCACTGCAGGCAGGTCTTCACAGCAGGCCTTTGGTCCTGGGCGAAGCAGTAGTGACACGGGACAAGCCCAAGTGCAGCTGGTTGGATAGTGTCTCGTGCTGGTGGGGACTCCTTGCGTTTGAAGGACTGATGATTGGCAGCAGGTGAGAGCTGACGAGGGGAGCTGGTTGCTGGGGGTGAGCCACTAACAGAAAGAGATCGGGCTGATGGGGGTGAGCCACTAACAGAGGGAGGTCGGGCTGATGGGGGTGAGCCACTAACAGAGGGAGGTCGTGATGAAGGGGGTATGTCCATTGCAGGGGTTGTGGCTCTTGGAGATTTCTGTACGGGCAGGGTGGATGTTTTAGGGGGTGTCTGTTGTTTCAAAGTGGGCTCTTCAAGAGGTGTCTCTGCTGCCACTGGTGACTGTCTCTCTGAGGGTGCACTGCTTACAACCAGGACCTCCTCCACACTTGAGTCATCACTCTCTGGGGATTCAAGTCCCTCACTGATTGGGATTCGCCCAGTGTTTCGGTCGGGGCACCACACTGTGGCAGATGTCCCTTCCAAAGGTAGTGAGTTTCTATCTGAAGATGACCTTCTGACAGAGCCATGGTTCTTTGGTGTAGATGTATTACTGCTTGGGTTAATCCCTGGTGTGGAATGTGTTTTTTTACGGGCAGGTGGTTCATCATCGAAGCCATCACTTCTCGCTGTTCCATTTGTGGCGGGAGACGACACCTGCCTCTGCCCACTTTCCTGCGGCTGCGGAATTCTGGAGTTACGTCTCTTGCCGAGAAGACTGTTCTTGGACGCAGGGGAAGAAAACTTGTCTCTCCAACCTATGTTTCAGTGTGATGAACAACAGAGGAGAAATGAGCAAAGCAAACGTAATAAATAATGTTATGCACATCATGGAGAAATGGGTTGGGCTTAATACCATAATTTGAATTGGCGTTTCAGTGTGGACTTCGATCTGCAATAGGCCTGCCCTGCTCCAATCTTGTCGACAATTACATAAGCTACTATATAATTACTGCCATTACATTAGTTTGCCCTTATTCGCATCGAATCACATATACATACCCGAAGGATATCTGCTAGCCGATGGGAAGGATGTTTCCGTATCCCAAAACGCATCGGTTAACTTCCTGTATTCTTGTTTGCATTCGGGGCAATAAACGGGTCCCGACTGTGACCCACTCCACAACTCGCCTATACATTCCTCACAGAAGCGGTGTCTACATTTCAGTACTGTAGGATTCCTGCATTCACTATGGCATAATGGGCACACACTCACAGGACCCGCTCGCGCTGGGGTGTCCAATTTGGCACCCATTTTCAGATGCTTACTCTATACTCAAGAAACAGAAACCGTTGGCATCACTGGAGGAGGAGCGTAGTTCGTTGTTTGAGTCCGCAAAGCCTCTGAGATAGTTTCCTCTTAAAGTCGCAGTACCTTGGGTGAAAGATGACGCAATGTTATTGTCAACCATAAACGCATTTCATATGTGTTTACTGTTACAAGCAAATTAATAGAAAAAAATAGCATGAAGAAACGTGCCCTGTATAAACGTAAAATCAATTGAGCACATGTCATATAAATGCAAGGCCATCGGGCCACAATGGTCAGTAGACACAATGGTAACACTTTCTGAAATGTTTCTGCTCTATTTCAACTATTTTATCCCACCCTGCCACTTCATATCACACATGTTCCAATTGGTCCCAGCATTTCACAAGTCCACCTTAGTCAGTTGGAGCCATCTACATCTACCTCGAGAAGATTCTTGTTGATTCTCGTTGGATTAATACCTCACCCAAAAAAGTCATCATTAAAAATAAATGTTTTCTTAAGACCTTTGGTTGATGAGCTCCAAGAACTTTGGAGTGGCATCATTTTGGAAGACAGTTCCTTCATAGGACATCAGGTTTACAGACCTGCTTTGTCTATTATCAAATATCCCCGCAACTTTATAAGGAGGCATTGTTTGACACAGAGATAATTGTTCAAACATATGCTTTTGAATGTATTATTAATAAACATTTAAAATGATAGTTGAATCAATACAATTATTATGTAGATATCTATTGATCTTTTGATAGTTTGTCTTTGTCATTGAGTACTAAAGTATAAATACATATGTGTGACATATTGCATTTAATTTACTGTTGCAGAGTTTGAGGACGTTCAGCAAAAATGTTTTTCTCTGTATTTGAGCGGTCTTCATGGGAGTCATGCATGTCAAAGGATCATCATACCCTCAATACACTACGCTGGATTGTCCAAGCAGGAAAGGACGAAGGCAGAACATAAAATAGTTGAACACCAGTCTAAGGACCTAGATGGTCAAAACATTTCTGCTTGAGTTACTATTATGCCATCAGATTTGCTGTCATAGATCCAATGCACAACCTCCTCCTTGGTACAGCAAGACCTGTATTCCAGATGTGGACAGAACTAGGAAGTTTAACAACAAAGAGCCTTATTAACTTCAGACTAGAGTGGAGAAAATCAAAGTACTTTACCATGTTGGAAGAATTCCTTTCAAATGTAATCTGTCTTAACAGGATTTACAGCAGATCAGTAGAACAACTGAACAACTGTTTACTCCCTGTTTTGTGTGAAGGGGCTTACAATAGACAGACACTATGACATGTGATTTGACTTTGTGCCGGCTTGTATCAAACCCTGCTCCGGAGTCGCAGCCATCAACTGTTTGGCCCATTGCACTGTACCCCTTACATGCATTTACATCTTCTTTTGAAAGAGTGCATGTTGGACTATGGGCCGGTTCATTCTTTATGTTGTTTTTCATTAGAGTGTTTTAATTCAATACTGGGGAAGTTTAATAACCACAACAGGACAAGTTAAGGACAAATGGTTGGGACTGTATCACATTATGACACAGCTGATATGCTTTACGTGAAGAACAATGTTTAAGTGTCAACAGAAAGACTTCTTTTAGAAAACTGACAATCAGACAATCTTGTATCGGCTGGACAGACAAGCAAAGTTGACAGTGGATCATCAGATGTACCCCTATTATTGTATCAATGAGACTGTTTTGCCATGAAAAAAGGTAACATATGTGAATGTAACTTACTCCATAGCTGGACCTAAAGCAGAAAGGTCAGCATATGTATACACTAAGTATATATTATGTATATTATAGTACAGTATACTGTATATCTATCGCTCTACATGACCACGTCTTTGTGCCACGGTCCTTGCCCCTGTTGCCATTGTGTTTGTTCTAAGGGGGTTTCAGGTCCTGGGCTCTGTGAAGTGCCTTGAGAAAATTTATTTTTTTTGGCGCTATATAGATACAATTAAATTGCATTGAATTGAATTGATTTAACACGTACAGTTCTTGATACTTGAAAATATAAAGCAATTATTAGTTGTTAATGTCGTGTCAAAAGGTACTGCACTCAAACATGTCATTACAAAAGTTTCCTGGCTTGATCCCCATCCGGACAGACATTTTTATGGAAAGCCAGTACAGGTTTGTAGCTTGCAGGGAACAGACACCTCATACCCAGCATCCTTTCCTCCTGTTGAGAGCATTTCTGGGAGATCCACTCTGCATTTAATGAAAATGTGACTGCAGTCATTCCACTTTGCAAAATGGTTGGATCTAGGAGATTAAAAAATCTACAGGGTTAACACAACAGCTTTTCAGTATACATGCATTTCAGTGTGCTTCGGCATTGGCAAACTGTGAATATGGATGACTGTGTAGAGTATGGAGGATAAGCAATAGTTGAGAAAATATTAGGAGAAGCCTGTCGTTGCATGTTTTGGAATTTGCCGTATTTAGTATGGTAGGCCGTTTGTGAAATGTTAGATGTTCTGTGATCTTGCTCAGTTTTTGTACATTTAGCTTTGTCAAATAAAAAAAGCACTTCAATATTCCGCTGTTACCTTTTCAAACATAAAGAAAGAAATGTATGTAAATTCATGAAAACAGAGCAACATTTTACAAATGGCATTCCATAATCAAGAGCCATCAACGAAGGGCCATGATGAGTATATCTGAGTAGCGGCACTCTTGCAACGCTTGCAAAGTCATCAGACTATTACTTTCGATCTGACCTGACTAGCTGTGTTGATGTCACACAACATGCTCATGGACACTAGCACTGTTGATGTCACCGAACATGCTCATGGACACTAGCACAACTGATGCGACTGAACTCAGACTATACTATCTGAATGTATCTCACTGTACAAACTGGAATTATTAGACTTTGTTATCAACACATGGCCAAAAGTCATTGAGATCATTGCTTTGAATTTAACAGTACATTAAAATGCAATGTTGAAAAAAGGCTTCAAGGCAAATTTTTGGTTTAGGCACCATGGAAGTGCTAGAATCTTACTCTTAAAAAGCTGTACTAACTACTAACCCTAATTAAAATAAGTTGTTGAAATAAATTGTACTGTGTATGATTTTGTATATAATTGACAATTGCCAGTTTGCATACAGGGTTAGATACGATAAATCTATTCAAGCTACAATTTAAGAGTCTATAATCATACTAAGCCTGATCTATTTATACCAGAGACCTTTAGAAAAAGGTGCTGAGCAAAATGCTGAGTAAAAATCCCCCTACTACCCTTATTTGTATTGTATAGCTCACAGCATTGTCACTTCATTCATTTACATATGAAAGCCTCCCCTAGACCAAGGTGAAGGGGGGTCATCTGCCAGGCAAACATCACATCAATTACAGGCAGTTCCTGATTGCATGAACCATTATCAACCTGAACCTCCACGAAAATGAACAGTGACGCTTACTGTTGAAAATACCACTCTTTATGCAGTGACACATGCACACATGCACACACGCACACGCACGACGCCCCACGCACCGCACACACACACACACACACACACACACACACACACACACACACACACACGCACAAACACACACACACACACACACATACACACACACACACACACACACACACACTCATATGCAAACACACATGCAAAGACATTCATTGTGTTGTAGGTAGAAGTTGTTCATAATTCTTGATAGGAAACTAATTAGTCTCAAACCAAACTGTGATAAGGTCACATGTTAGAACACTGTGGTTCCATTAGCTATCAGAATGTTTGGATTGCCTGATAAAACTTCCTTTTCCAGTGAAACCCTTGCCAGAAGAGGTGATATAAACATAATAGGACGTAGTCTCCTCCGATTCATATTTCTTTGATTCATCTTTAAAGGAAATTACAGAAAATGACTTTGCTTGTACTAGGGTTAGGGTAAGATATAATATGAATATAATATACTAAACGCTTCTGTAACTGTTGAATGTCACTTCTGAGTGAAAATAGGGTCTCCATTCATGTTAAAGTTTGCCAGATGAAAACTTTTATTTTGGCATTAAAACGTTTACACAAGATGAATCAAAAAGGCAAAAAGTCCTCCTCAGAATAAATAAATATTTCAGTCATAGCATTTTATTTATTATTTTACAGGTTGCAACAATTCATGTGGTAACATGATGTTATCATATGGATACATTTAGCAGTGGTGATTACTTATTATTTACCTTATTATTTATCTGTTTTTGGTCTGTTTACAAACTCCATGGAATCTCTCTAACAAACGGAAATATGAACTGTGCCAGTCTTGATAACATTTGATAAGAAGTTGTGGCTGTGTTGAGATTGATAAGATGGTGATAAGAGTGACAATAAAGACCCAGGTAAATGCGACCCTAGGAAAAAAAAACAGAGAACTCATGATGCTCCTGTTGTGTTGTGTTCTAGCTGCTGCTCTCTGCCTGAGTGGGTTGGCGGCCCAAAGCGGGGCTGAGGCCGATCTGGTGACCTCTCTGCCGGGCCTGGCACAGAACCCCTCTTTCAGACATTATTCTGGTTATGTTCAGGCTGGACAGGGGAAGCAGTTTCATTACTGGTGAGCACTCACATATCTCTTGTCTTTTTTTACTTGACTTATACTGTAGTGGCAGAAGTGCTTCATCTTAATGACTTACACACAACCTTTATTATTATTATTATTATTATTATTGTTATTAATAATAATAATAATAATAATAATAATAATAACCCCTGTGTTACTTTGTACACTTGGAAGACATTTGAGTGAATGGTATAAAAACCTCTATGCAGGCCAGTGTGTTATTGACATCTCTGTGTGCCCTGTGTCATGATGTTTTGTACAGGTTTGTGGAGTCTCAGAATAACCCCTCTACTGACCCTGTGATGCTCTGGCTGAATGGAGGCCCTGGCTGCAGTGCCATGGAGGGCATGCTCTCTGAGAACGGACCCTTCCACGTGAGTAGGGGAGCCAGGGGGTCATTCTGGTGCTTCAACTGATCAATGCTCAACCTCAACCTCTCCCTGTTGGTATTGTGTACTGTACTGCTCTCCGATCAGAGTTTCTTTAATGTCCCCGTTGTCCTGTTCTAGTTGAGGGATGATGCCACAGTCTACATCAACCCTTACAGCTGGAATCAGGTGGCCAATATCCTGTACCTGGAATCCCCCGCTGGCGTGGGTTTCTCCTATTCCACCTCTGGGAACTACGGCACCAGTGACCCCCAGGTATCAGAGGCCGTTGGATGTGGCTGGGCTAAGAGAGCCAACTGTTCCGCAGATGCTCATTTCCTGCATATTGATGTATAGCATCAGCATCATCATTTCTCATTTTCAGTTTACTTTTTGCCCCTACCACATATATTTTTTTCCTCTCTTAATTATTTTATTCATATTGAGACTCATTTTGTTTTACTTGCTGTGGTGTATTTTGGAATTCTGGGGAAAAAAAACAACAACTCTGTGGTCTCATCAGCAAAGTGCCATATAAGGAAAGTTGTTATTCTTCCACGACTTTCAGGTGGCTGAGGATAACTATGAAGCCCTGCAAAACTTCTTCGCCAAATTCCCCTCCTTCGTCTCCAACGACTTCTATGTGTTTGCTGAGAGTTATGGGGGTATCTATGGTCCAACCCTGGCCCAAAAGATTGTCAGCAACCCTGGAAACATCAACTTCAGGGTAAATTATTCTAACTAGTGTCATGGGTGCACTAACAGTGTTCTTATGCAGACAATGTTCTAACCATATTTTTTCACCAGGGAATGGGGATCGGCAATGGAATGACCAGCTACGCTTTAAATGATAATTCACTGCTTTATTTTGGATACTATCATGGTCTTTTGGGTGACGAGTAAGTGATATTTAAAATATGTGCATAAAGGAATTATTATTAAGTACTTCAATGAAAGTATTAACAATCAAAATTATTGAATACCATTTTTATGGTTTGGTTAGATTGTTGTCTATGAGCTTTGCTGTTAGTGAGCTTGTGTTAGGTTGTTGCAACTTTCCAGAACTTTCCCTCTATCTCCCCTGCAGCTTGTGGAATCAGCTTAACCAGGAGTGCTGCTCAGGAGGCTCCTGCAATTTCTACAGCAACAGTAACAGCAACTGCCAGAACTCTGTGAGTTTATCCTTTCAGAATATCCTCTGGGATACACAAAGTTATCCATCCTTCAGCCAGTGACCCATCTGTATCATTACACTGACACGTTTTTGTTTGTATTGCTTGAATCTGCCCAGGTGTACCAGGCTCTTTACTTGATTCAGAACATTGGGCTCAACCTCTACAACCTTTATGGACAGTGCTATGGAGGGGCACCCATGAATGCTGGACGTTATGCTGCAGACATATCTAACCTGTTCAGAGATTCTGGGTTCAGCTTCAAGCCTCAAGTGAGTGACCAGCCCTGCTCATGGAAAAGGAGGAGAAGAAAAAAAATCTTTATTTATCTTTGCCAATACTTCCAATCTCTTAACTCACATTTTTCCCTATCCCATTCCATTCTTCTCTGATAGATAGAGGCAGCTATTCCTGGGGTGCCTATGTGCATTAACGGCACAGCCACGTATGAATGGCTCAACAACCCTAATGTGCGTGCAGCTCTCCACATCCCCTCCTCTGTGCAGCCCTGGGAGCTCTGCAGGTCAGCAACCGACTACTGCTGCAAAAACACAGCCCTGTGCAGCAGGATGTTGCGTATCTAATCAGACTCTTTAATGTCTAACATAAAAATCTTATATTTATTAGCTCTCAGTATAGAGTGATCTTTTTCTGTAATTCTATGGCTGATAAACACTCTTTATTTTTTGAATACTCTGAGAATGAAAAAAGATGTCACAAGAGATATGATGTTTTTATATGGTATTAAAATACACACATTTTACTATGATCTGTTCTTTTAAAAACACTAGCACATGTCCAAGCAATGAAATGACAACTATGCTTTCAGCCATACCGTTGGTGCCCTGTACCAGAGGACCTACAAGGACATGACCTGGTTTTACCAGGTGCTCCTGCAACAAAACCTCAAGCTACTGGTGTACAATGGAGATGTCGACATGGCCTGCAACTTCCTTGGGGGAAAGTGGTTTGTGGAGTCTCTAAATCAGCAGGTGACCTTGCCATGTCTGCGAGCATTAGCATTCTGATTCATGCTTAACCAAGAGTAATGTTGACTACAAATAACACTGCACGGAGGGCAGACGGAAGTGAGGGTGACCACGACCACAAGTTTGTAAACAAAATGTCCTTGGGTTTGGGATTATCTCAGGTGGTGAGCCAGTACCAGCCGTGGTACTATGAGGACCAGATTGCTGGCTATGTGCAGCAGTATGAGAAGATCACCTTCATGACAGTGAAGGTAAGCTGTCTGAAAGTGCCCTTTTAGACCTGCCCAAACGCCCTTGGGCACATATAATGAGGTTAGAGTTATCTAGGGCTTATCTCCCTTTTCCTATGTGTTTCTGATCGTATAGGGTTCCGGTCACATGGTCCCTCAGTACAGGCCTGGCCCCGCTCTTCAGATGCTGAAGAACTACCTGGCTAACTCCTACTGATCTCACTGTGTGATATCCTGTGTGATAAAGTGCTAAAAGGAATAAACACAGTTATTGTCCTTTATGCTATGGAGTTGCTTTGTTTTGTGGTCCTGTTTTGTCTGATTATGAAATATGTTATTTATGGTAGCTGTACTGCAGAGGGTGCAAGAGAGATCACATTCAGATTTTGTGTCAGACATTTTGCCATTTTGGAGAGAAAGCATCAAACAATCTGAATACATACAAAACTGACTGAGCAACAAAAAACAAAACCATGATCGGGGTGCTTACACAGGGGAAATCTTTATTGACATTAATAATCTGTTACTTTCATACACATTTGTAACTGTATGGACTATTTACATCCGTATACGAACCTACATAACAGGGAAGCTGAACTGACTGAACTATAATCTGTCATATCGTTACCACCCCAATAGATGTGATACATCTTCTCATCAGATACCCTGTATATACCCCAACTAAAGGGTGCATTTACTGAGAGACGGCTTAGGTTAAACGGGTCGAGACACAGAAAAGAGAGATGTATATTTATGATGTATTTACACATTGCAACAAAGTCAGACTCATTTCTTTAGTGACAGGAAAAGCTAGTGCAGTCTTTCACCTGCGTGTGCATGTACACGTTTACATTGTCTAACAGTGTACAGTATATGTATATATGAGTACAAACTAACAGCATAATATCTAACTAGTAAGTGTATATGTAACAGGGTGTGTTTTATGGAGAGGAGATGGTATGCTTTACACCTCCTTTTAAGCTATGCATCCAAAAATGAAGTATGAAGTTTTTATGGAACAATTCAGATGTGCTACAAAAGTTCTGAGATAAGTACCAGCATATCCTGGACTTTTTCAGAGAGAAATAAAACTACAAGGGTCCATAAGAGTCGGTATATGCTGGAGGTGACCCTTGGGTTCTTAAGGAGAAGTTGAAGTCATTTCAAAACAATAGGAAAGAATGAGCACCTGTCTTCTGAGTATAAACTATAAATAGCCAGCCAGCAGTATGCATAATGGAGTACGTGTATTTACATAACCTCTTGGTCTTCAGTTGAAAAGTCATTAAACATTTAGTGGGCACTGTATATTTCACAACACCAATGGGTTATGGTCATCCTTGGTTTCAGCTGATGTTAGGGTTACTAACTAACTTTCTAGTTATTATCTTATGCCATTGTTTGCTCAGGGTACTGGTGAAACACAAACTGTACATGTGAACTCTCTTGTGTGTTCCTGCACACACACACACACACACACACACACACACACACACACACACACACACACACACACACACACACACACACACACACACACACACACACATTCACACAAACTCACACACTCATACAAACACCCTCACTATCTCTAACACACACAAACATAAAACACCCATACACTCATATCCAAATACAGTCTTAATCCTTTCACAGTGAGAGGAGATCCAGTTATAATCTCCTGTGAGTTAGGTTAGGTTAAGATCAGAAAAAATGGTGACAGGTCATTTGAAATGTGTTCAAATGTGATGAGAGGTACAACTGATAGCATTTATTCACTTATTGTCTTACACTGACTGGTCCTAAAACACACTATTGAAATAGAGCGTTTTATGTCCTCAAGTCATGAAGTCCTTCCCTTAGCATAAACTAGCTACATGAAAAAACACAAAAAACTCGAATGTAATACTGAACAAGTAAAACAGCTCTAATATGCTTTTTTGATGGTTACAAATTACACTGAAATGAATAACTCTCCGTGCTGAGAAATGCTTTCCTGATGAATGTTTCTAAGCGTGATTGTCTACAGTACTGTACATATGACATAATACATTTTTGTTGTGCAATGACAAAGGTGTGTGTGTGTGTGTGTGTGTGTGTGTGTGTGTGTGCTCGTTTGTGTATGTGTTTGTGTGTGTTCTGATGCAGTTTTATGTGTTAAGAATGAGACGTGGGGGGCTGGTGATGGTGGTAACAGTCTCTAAATCAGATGCTGCTTAAATATGTACAGAGAATATGTTCCTCAAGAGGCCTGTTAAAGCCCGTGAAGCAGAAGAGAAGATAGAGTTTGAGTGAGAAGGATCAAGAGTTCAGAAGGGGTGTGTGTGTGTGTGTGTGTGTGTGTGTGTGTGTGTGTGTGTGTGTGTGTGTGTGTGTGTGTGTGTGTGTGTGTGTGTGTGTGTGTGTGTGTGTGTGTGTGTGTGTGTGTGTGTGTGTGTGTGAATGTGTGTGTGTATGTGGCTGTGTGTGGAGACTTTGTGTTTTTAATCTTTTATGATACTGTTGTTGCTTGACTTGATGTCTGCTGGGGTCCTGGATCATTATGCAAGGACGTGACCTGGTGCTGCAGGAGCTGCAGGCAGAGGGGACAGACAGAGTGATTAGATAAGATAGACCCAAACCATATTCCATTTTTACAGACTCATCCCTGGTGGTTCTATTAATGGTTGGAAAAGATTGAATAGCTGACTACGAACTTTATCAAGGTTAACATTTAACGACACTATCTCTAAAGACTTTCCTCTCAGCACTCACCTGAGTGTGTTAGGCAATCCCACCCTCGGCTGGAGAGAGGGAGAGAGGGAGAGAGAGAGATAGAGAGAGAGAGGAGGGGGGAAGATGAGAGGCAATCACACAATCACAAAATATTTTCATGTACAGAGAGATTACTACATTCTTTATAATCCAAAAGAAGTTTGCTCGTACACCACAAAATCCCCTGAAAGCCAATAACACAAGCGTGTAAACACAAGCCTTTCCTGGCAAACACCACTGTACCTTTTCAGATCCAGATTTCAATGACAAGACAAATAGAATAAATGTTGTACTTGCCATGGGGAATTCAATGACAAATTTGAAAGTGTCCTCCTTCTCAGAGGTTCAGGACAGAATAACAACCTCCCCAATTACAGTAATTGTCTTTGTCAGGGAAATGAGAGAAAGGACTCCCTCTGCTCTGGAAGAGGGCAATCTATCTCTTGGAGTGTCCCCCATAATGGCAGTGTTCTTCCTTCAAGCTGAATGACTCCAAGGGGATTTGGCATGCCAGACTTAGGCTCCAAGTTTCTGAAAAATCCCACGCTCCTCTTCCTGGACAATGTACCGCATTAACAGTATAGATTTAACTTGCTTTCTTCGCTACGGCTAACTTAACTCCAGCCATTTGTGGTGGATTCTTTTGACCTTGCTGACAGCAAGACAAATAAACAGCCGCTGGCGAGTGGGCAATCTATCAGATAGCTGCAAGCTGCAATTAGTGCATGTCCGACGGTGTGGCTGCTACTTTAGCCTCTCTTACACTCTCACGCACCCTCTTTGTTCTAACACTCTCCATACTCTCTCACTCAGAGCGTGAAGGGCTGCCCTGTGTCTGTCGGATCCCATTTGATACAACAGGGTACATGCACACACAGACACACACACCCTTGTCATATTCTGTGTGTGTGTGTGTGTGTGTGTGTGTGTGTTTGTGTGTGTGAATGTGTGTGTGTGTGTGTGTGTGTGTGTGTGTGTGTGTGTGTGTGTGTGTGTGTGTGTGTGTGTGTGTGTGTGTGTGTGTTTGTGTTTGTGTGTGTGTGTGTGTGTGACAATGTGTAGGTTTAGCTGTTTTTCTACAGCAAGTGCTTGAACCGTGATCATCTGGCAAGAGTTTCCTACTGGACCAAGTTCAAGATGCTGGGGTAGTGCTACCTGCTCCCCACTGGGCTCTGTGGCGTTAGCGATGTCATTACTCCACTCAGATTGGGGTGTTTTGGCAACTCTGTCACAACAAGGTGAGCTATTGATATTACAAAACACATGGCACTCTACAGACTTGGGAGGGGAGATCTCGAAAGCATTTCTATGTATAACTACTATGTGAATAAGATATTTGCTTGGTCTCCTTGGTCATTATTTCGTAGAGCCAGAGCCAGAGAGAAAATAAGCCCACTCATTTTCTTTGCACAGATATTTAAACTCTCTCACAAAGGTTCAATTAATTCCTGTTTTTGTGAAACTATCTAGCAATCACCACAATCCAATTTTTACCTTTTTTCCCCTAAAAAAGAGTGTTCACAGTCTCCATTCTGCTATGCAATGACCTACGAAGTCACGTGTGGGAGTAATCTAAAAGTATTCTAGGAATAAAACACACAGTCAATCAATTCATTACTTTAAGATGAGACACAATTACTGTTGGTTTCTTGCTATTACAGCCCTTAATGGCTCCCTTATTAAATATAAGACATGCAATCACTGAGACTTTATAATTATGCAAATTCAAATTACGACCAATATAGCCAATTATATTAGACACTTACTTTGTAACCACATGAATAAATGATACAGGACGTATGGGATGGGTGGTCCTATGTTAATTTTAGATTGCACCCTACTCCATCTCACTATTTACATTCATACATCTTCACTCTGAGCAGAAATTAACACTAACTTCCCCCATACGTCTCTTCAGATCTGACCGACAATATTGGACTCTTGCCTTAAGCATGGCATCTCTAGCAAACCTAACTGCCTATAAGTGTCACTCTGCAGTGCTGTGAGATGAGACACCCCACTCCCACAACATGAGCTGCCCATTTTCTCCTCCATTTCCCAGCTCTACCTCTCAGTGCCTCTGACTGGCGTTAAGTAGCACAGGGGCAGGTAGGTCTGAGAGAGATTAAGGCAAGCTGGGGTAATAGCCCCCCTTGAGGCACAATGAGGGCCGCTCACACATGACATATTGGGGACAGGCAAATTCTATTTGAAAATGGCAGAGGCATACAATTCAGGGGTTTCAAAACATATAGGTTTGGTGCCTTATGGACTTTCTGAATACTTTGCTGATCTGAGACAGGTCTGTCCAATAAATGTGTCAGTGGAGGGATATATACCATCATTATGATATGAGTTATGTTTATAATGGGAGTTGTGTTTATAATACTGTATCTTTCATAGCTAGAGGAAACCTACATCATAGGTAGTTAGCACAATGGGATAGACTATAGACATTAAGACTATCTTTATAATATAGTGAAATAGCAAGACAACACATTTCAGGTGCCTCTGATTATAATAGTGTAATAGCAATAGTGTGTGTCAAAGGTTTTCTTGTTCTTTTTCTTTACCCTGCCTTTTTCCACTGATTTTTGGTTGATGATATCAAACATACTTAGACTTTCCTAATCCACATGAAACTCGGCATGATTGTAGCCCCATATGGCTGAGGCAGAACATGAGGTTTGTGTCCCTAGGTGGGCGTGTCCCCTCCTGCTCCTACCCCCTGAGTGGGCTGGGACCAAAGCACTTCTTGGGCAATAGATTGAAAACTGTAGAGTCAAAAACTCTCAAATTTTTATGTCAAGCTCAGAATAGAAGCAATTTAACCAATTTCAAACAAATCAGCAAACAAAAGATGTCGCTACAACAAGCTACAACATGATTTCCTCTGTTTCTGTGACATGGTTCGGTCTATATTCAAAATGAACTTTGTCCTTAAATCCTTAGGTAACATTTACAACATTCGAATGGTCATCTTTCACCTGTCAAAACAGTCAAATCATTCAACCTTTTGTTACTAGGGACAGTTTGAATATTTAGATTTGACCCCGAGGATCACTGCTTGTGGTTATATTACAACATATTATTATTATTATGATAGCGCATACCTCTGTCCTGTTATTAATCTCGATACTTGTAGGCCTATATGTAGCACTTACTCTACATTTAGAATTGTATTCAAATATATTCTTGCCTTTAACTATTAACCCCACATTTATCAATGCATATTTTTTTAAACTTTGTAAATAGATGGCAAGTACAATTACACAATGAAGCTCCTATTGGTGCTTATGTATACATGTATATTAGACAAAATCTAGCACATCCTCATATTCACTAGATAGGTCTCAAAACTGCATAACGTATCTCACAGGTTCTGCTTCACACCCTATTGTTGTACAGCCACCACATCAGTCCCTTACATTTTCACTCAGAATAAGATATTCAACAAACGTTTTAGTCTGTTGTTGCCAGAAGCATTATCATTCAAGATAACACACTTTTTTTTTGGCGCATTCTCTCACTTTCTATGGGGGCCATATTATGCAACACTATGTGGTACGTTTAGTTTATTCCAGTATTTGTTATTCATGTTTTGGAGCTGTGAGGATAGCAAATGGAATTGCTCACCTTTGCTTTCTGCCAATAGCTCTTCAGCCATCAGGTTGTCCTGTCGGTTGCCCAGCACAAAGGCCAGGAAGGAGAGGATGAGGGCATCCAGGATTCCCACGATGGCCAGGATGTAGGCCCAGCGCACTGAGCACGCCCCGATGCTGTACTTATCCGTCTGCTCCCCGCACATGCTCTGCACCTCCTTGGAATCCCAGCCGTCCGGGTAGATCATGCAGCCAAGGACCAGACAAATACCTGTCCAGACATGGAGGATGAAGGAGAGAAACAGAATTAAGTCAGGAGGGACTCAATGAATACACGGTATGGAGATCAAAGAGGGACAGTGGACAGATCAAGAGAGAGTGGAGTTGAAACAGACCGAGAGAATGACAGAGAGATGGTGAGGACCAGAGAGAGGGTTAGAGAGAGAGAAACAGAGAGATAGAGAGAGATGGTGATGATAAGATGAAGAGGTAAAGTTAGGACACATATTTCCACTAGTGCTGTAAAAGCTCTGGTGGTCATCTATAACCCCATCACACCATCACCCCCCCCCCCGCCACCCCCGGCCGCCTTGCCTCTCATTCTGAATGCAACGCTTCATTCACAGCCTGATTGATTTTCTCTCTGGCTCTACGCTCAAGGTAGAGGCAAGAGTCAACAATAGCCACAACAGCAACAACAACAACCGCAACAATGTCAACAGCAGCAACCACCCGAGCTGCACAAATTCGAGCCACAAGGAGTGAGAAGCCACAGGAACGAAACCACAAATGACATCCCTTCAATTCCAGTTTACATCTACTCAAGTCAGGGTGGAGAAAGCCTCAACATATAACATGCTTTTATACTCAGATAAAAAAGGCCATGGTGCAGATTTCTATTAGATGGTTAATCGCCTTGTTCTTCTCTTGAATATTTAGCCTAGGCTTCTCACTCAGCATTTCTGCCTGGAGGGGCTGGGATTAGACGTAGATGAAGCTCTTCTCCGGAGGTGATGGCACTGCGGAGAATCAGAGGAGCTGAAAAGGAGCTGACTACATATTACCCAGAGTGCACTTTCCATGAATAATGAAACACATTTACAAGTTCACCTCACACTCGCAAAAAAAAATCTAAAAATTCAAAAAAATTGGTGTGTGTGTGTGTGTGTGTGTGCGTGCATGTGAGACCCTCTGGATATGATTTTTTCCGGTTGATACAGTGCAGTCCAACAAGAATTCCTCCGCACGATGGCACAAATGTTTGGCTGCTGTTCCGAATGTGGAGAGACATTAGCGTTGATGAGACGACATCTGCTTCATTAGCCTTCACAGTCGTTCTACCTACACATCAACATCTTTATTATAATAATATTTGTTCTGTTCTCCTATATTGTCTTCTTCACTCCTTCTCTCTTGCCTCTTGTCTTATCGTCCTTCAGCTATACTTGAAAGCTTATTCTTGCTTTTCATAATTTCTGGTTACGGAATGTCGACTTTGACAGCAAGGCCAAACAAGCTGTCCACCCACTCATAATTTCTGTACAATCACTCTTTCAAATCTTCCCTTTCACATGCACACGCACATTTAGTCATTTGGTACTAGTATATTTTATATTTAAATGTGCTACAGTGTTTTTTAAACTTAGTTTTCAGTGTTCCTGTAGGCATCTGGGTTGATTTCCCCTCTGTAGCTAATACTCCTAGCTGCCATGCTTTGAAGAGATGGTAATACGGAATGTCCGATTTGACAGCAAGGCCAAACAAGCTGTCCTCCCAATCCTACACCATACCGCATTGAAGTTACTCTTGAATATTCTTCAGGGCTCAAAAACAACATCAGGGCAATGAGAAAGCACAAGAAGGATAGACAGAGCTAGAGAGAGAGAGTGAGAGGAAGAGAGAGAGAGCAATAAAAAAGAACGAGAGGAGAGATGGAGAGAGGAAGTGTGAGAGATAGAGATGCCCACTGCAGACATAGTGCGTACCTTGCAGTAGCTTCTTTAAGTTTCCCCTGGCAAATCCCCCAGCAAGTCCTGTCAAAGTATATTCACTGAGGTCTGCAGTTCAAAGGCAGTCAAAATACATCAAAGAAATGGGCTAGCTTCTGTGCTTACCGCAAGCTATATTTACGCCTCATGTATCCACAGAGCAGCTTGCCGACCAATACTTTAAGACCCAGTGCACACAGGTGTCATCAGAGTTCTCATCATCATCCAGCCTTCAGCTGCTAGCATAGGGAGCTGTCCATTGAGTGGTGCTGAAAATGCCAGCTGAGGAGCTGGTTTGGTTCGGATTTGGTTCGGTTTGTTTGGAATTAAAGTTGATAAATGATTAAAGGTCTGCTCCTCTTGGCTGTATGCCATACAGCATGCTGACAGTTTGTTTATGATGATAAGAATTATTTATACCAATGGTGACATGTTAGAGCACTGGCCTGAATTGCACGCAGAGGTACAAAAAAGCAGAGTGACATATGATGCAGTTTGCAGCTGCGACAGGATCATGGTAGCAGAGTCAACGAGTATGGAATGGAGTGAAGGCACATGTGTCTGAGGATTCATGGGCTAAAGGAGGCATAACACTGGCCCAAAGTCTGCAAGAGGTATTCAGAATGATAGTTCCCTACATCCACCACTGGGGGGCTCAAGGACTTGAGCCTCAAATTAACAATTAGTGCTCTCCCCTGAAGACACTGTGTCCTAACAACACATGTTCATGTATGCTACGCAAGCTCTAAGGCACAATAATCCAGTGCAACTCAACTAACCCTCCCCCACCCCTCACATGCTCCCCCTCCCCACATCAACACACACATACACACTGCCTCATCACACACCAGCTCCCTGCCAGCTACCCCTTTCAAACTCAGCACACACCACAATCTGTCCCTCTGCAAAGCCCGCCGTTACGTAACAGAGCCTTTAATTCAGAGAGAATTAAACAAACAAAAACACAAATGTAAACACGGCCCCACCTCCCCCCCAGAAAGGGAAAAAAGAACACTGCATCACCACCAGATGTTGAAAAGACAGATTAATTGGGACGGTTTGGGAGAGGTTTTGTTTTTTTGTCTAGATGTAAAGCTTTGACGCATAAAGCCTGAAGTAGTAATTTCCTTTCAGATACTTAAAGACGTTCGAGTGAATTCTTACAAGCCTCCAGCAGAGGAGCGCACTGCCAAATTATTCCGCCAATTATGAATCTGTTCATTGGTAATATTAACACTTTTAATTTTCTGCCTTTCTGCTGATTCAATAATGCAATGAAGCACTGTTCAGCCTGAGAGTCCCACTTACTGACTGACTACAGCTCATTGAGAGGCAAGAGATATACCATTGCATCTTCACCTCTGTGCTTCAACATGATGGATGACAGCTCTGACTTCTCCAGACTAGACCAGACCACAAGTCTTTGTTGAAGAGGCCTGTGATGGTACGGCTGTATTTCTTTCTCTGGCATTTTGATAATAAAAGCTTTGGTCCGAGTCTTTGAGGCCATAAAAAGTGAGCCACGAAAAAAAAAATCCCTGGCATATAAAAGCAAGGCAACAACGTCAAAAATAAGTGTTTGAGCTATGGCTTAAACCAGAAAATAAGCAACTGGGTTGTCCTATGACCATTCAGTCTGACTAGCTCCATGTCATCTGATAGGACATTTCAAGGGATTGACATGTGTCGTAGGCCATGATGATTCCAAAGTCAAATCATTTTGGAGACGTACATTTGAGACACACTGACAGCAGTGAAAGAGTATATATGGATGTGGGAATACAGGGATTGTTGATCTTGCATGAGACTAACAGTAAATACGCTTCATGGTAGAGGAAAGGAGTGGATGCAGACAGCAACAAGACACAAATAGATGACTACTGGGACTGAAGTGAGGAAATGAGTTCTGTTATTTATCAGATTTTCAACATGAACAATTATGGGCCAACATAATTGCTTGCAATTATTCTGACAGATTAATTTGCCAGTCTCTGTGAGAATGATGAGAGAAAATCAAGTCATCAGGGCTGGCGTGAGACCCAAACCGAGGCCAAAAGCGAGCGCTGAGATATACCATTCCTTCCTCGGGTTATCGCCGAGTAACTTTGGCTTTCCGAGCCATTAGCAGTGCTTCATGGGACTGGTGCCTCATCTGTGAGGAGAGCCAATTCTCATGCACACTCAAGAGGAGACAAAAGCTGTGCTAGAAGCGGAACGTTTAAAATAGCCACCACCACCACCACCACCACCACCCTCTAGATTACAAATCAGCAGACACTCACAATGACCTGGTAAGCAGCACTAAGCCTCACTCCACATAAAACCCTGTTGAGAAAATAGTTAGGGAAACGCAGCGGCAATGATGCTAATGATGGCTGCCAGCTGTTCTCCTGCTGGGCAGGTGCTCTCTGCCTCTGTTCCTCTCTCTCTCCATTTTAGTCCATTCCTTCCCTTTGCATGTTTCTGTTCTCCTGCACAGCGTGGTGCCCATGGAGGAACCCTGTGGATAGTGGCACACCAGCCCAGCGGTTGGATGCCCTGCAGTCACTGGAGCTGTCAGTAACTGTAGTAAAGGACGATAACTGACAGCACTCTCACCCTCCTCCTCTTTCTCTATCCCTCACTCGCTCCTACTGGCACTGAGGAGCATGTTAGGATGTTGTCACAGAAACAAAGAGAGGAAGGGTGAGAAACTGGTGAAAGGAAGGGGGGACCAGAGGACAGAAGAGAAAGAGAGAGAAGGAGGGAAAGAAAGAGACCTATCTCCTGCAGAGAGCTGAGTCCTCTCCCCTGGCTCACAGCATGTTCTTGGGCTCGCACATACATCATGAGACTGCACTGCCATATGCCCGAGCCCCTAGGACAAGCCCGCACATGTGCTTCATGTGAGCTATTTGCAGCACTCTATCCTAAGCACAGAGACTACAAGCCTTCAACAAGATATCTCAATGCACTGGCAAAGAGAGCCTCTCTAATGTAAAGACTGTATATTCCTTCAGTATAGACGCAAGGAAATTGATCTTTGGTGGTCTCCATGACCTTAGATTTTGATCGGGGTGAGGGGGTGTCATGCTGAGAGACTTAATGAACGAGTGGGGCATGTATAGCAGGTATAATGATGGTAGGGTAAAGAGCAGGTCCCCATTCATCAGTGTGATTGTGTGCTGACTGTCAATGTGGGCGTGTGTCACAGATAGAGTGTGTGAGGAGGGTAGTGAGTCTGAAGAGACCAAGTATGAGTGTAAGTATGAGGCCCCTGCACGGTGCTGCAGACTCCATCATTCAGTCTGCCTCCTAGTGTGAGAAATATGTGTGTGTGTGTGTGTGTGTCTTACTGCAGAGCCCAGTGGCTGCTACTCTCTACTGCACACATCTGCGGCACATTTAAGAAACCATGAAATGGGATTAGCATTTTTTGTTCCTCCCTGAATCCCATTTCACTCTTCTTTTTTAAGGCCTTGTTACTATGTATGAGTATAAATGAACACCGAGTGTGTGTGTGTGTGTGCGTTGGTGCAAACACACTCACATTTATCGCTCATTCACACACATATGGACACATAGTGCATCTCTAGACTCCACCGGCGTATGTGAGCTTATTTGTTGGCTCCACTGTGTGTATTTCTCACTGCACCATTCTGTCTTAGCGTCTGTGGCTCATGCATGTTCTTCATCTTTTGGCTTTTTACAGAAGCACAACACCGACTCTGTGAATACCAACAATTCTGTGAGAAATTCATTCCCACTCCTCTGTCTCATTAGCACGGATGACAAGCGTTACCAAATGACTCTGTTAGATGAAAGCTATTTCTCAGAGACTGTATTTGTTAGGCTGACTACAGGGCTTAAAAAAGCATGCCTTCCGTTCCTTGCAAATGACGGTACAAGTTTTATTTGTCTGAAATGGTACTGGCGTAAACCATTTGAATACTGAAGGGGTTGTTTTTTGTGTGAGAAAAGGAAGTGTTAACAGTCTTAAAACTTAGATGGTGTGTGTGTGTGTGTGTGTGTGTGTGTGTGTGTGTGTGTGTCTCTCCCTGCAGAGATGGATTGATTTCTTGATGCGCTGGAGCAGTGGACGCTGACACCTGCTCTGCTCCTTGGCACTCCATCATCACTGACGCTCGCCCTGCTGTGGCACAATGTTTCGCTGGAGGTTGTTGTTTCTTTTTTCTATCGCTACTTGGCACTGACACTCTAACCAGTGCGCTTTCATGTCACCACAAATACTGTAACAGCTTGAAGACAACAGCTATCCATCACAGCCTTTTCAGTGGGGGTGAGGGATACAAACTGGTGACATATTAGTTACACAACATCCATCATCATCAAATGCAATGAATAATGATCCAAAAATGCACCTGTATTGGGATGTTCTCAATCTGATACATGGTTATTGATGAAGAGCTGCCATTTCCTCTTTTGCTCATATACCAAGACATCTTTTGACAACATAGGTGTATATGCATATATCTGTAAATCATTTCTTAAAGATGTGCATATTTGCGTAAATAATATTTTCGCTGCAAAAAGTCAGCAAATTTCATTTGAACGTTAATAAAAACTGAAGGCATGTGACTGTTGTTTGTAGTATCAGCTCCATATGCCATATTTGTTGTGACCTTAGTTGTTTTGTCCTTTAGTCGCCACTGCATGACTCATAGCTCTGATCGCCAAGTGTACAAAGCATCTGATTTGAGGGCAGGGTGTATAATCTCCACCCTATACTCCAGACATCTTGAGTGAAGTCCAAGATGTCATATGATGAACACATCTCTCCAGACACTGCTGTCAGCGTGTGTGCTTAAGGCCTGCTGCACACTGGCAGTCGGATTTGGAGACCTGCCGTGTGTGTGTGAGTGTGTGTGTGTGTGTGTGTGTGTGTGTGTGTGTGCGCGAAGACGCCGGACTGAACCAACCTGGTGAGGACACATGCGAATGCTCAGGGGAGCCGGAAGCGTGGCGGTTTGGCAGAGAATCAAATCACAACGGGAGAGAAAAGGAGAAAAGAGGTAACTCAATATAGAGAAGCAGACTGAGGAGGAGACAGTGCCTTGATGTGGCTAGTCTTGCAAAAGTCATGAAGCACATCACACTTTTCCACCACTGCACTGGCTACCTCAAGGATAGGAGATGTGGGGGGAAGAGGGTAGGGCTGCACATAAATCATTCACCTAAAGGATAGAGTCTGCGATTCTGGAGAAAGGTTGATGTTTAAGCTTGATGTTTGAGCACAGTAACCACTCAAATTACATTCCTTCCTCATGTCCTCCCGAAGCAAAGCATCGATTGACTGAAATTATTTATGGCTCGTCCGAGCCACTATGTTAATTTCCCATTTACAGAGACAGGACTTGTGTACAATCACTGGAGTTTTCTTGAGCACACACACTAAACGGACAGCTAGAGGATCGTGAGGAGCAATTCATTGAATTTGACAAAAAGCGCATTGGATTAGTATTGCAGACTGTGCGTTTAACCGAAACCGCTCAAATGGAGTCGATAAAAAAAAAAACTTCTGTCGGCTGGAATCTATTTTGTTCTTCGGTCAATTTTGCAAAAGGAAAAAAGGGTTTACGGTTTAATTACACACAACAGGACCACTGGATCAGGGCCATCTTGCTAAGGGGGAGGACAAGCTGACCTAAGGTTGACGTTGTTTGTGGGCCAACTCCTATCAGCTCATTCGCACACCACCTCCAGGGTGCTTAGTCACACCCTTCCCTCACAAACCCCCCCCCCACACACACACACGTACTCCCTTGGCTCTGAGAATACACCATCAATACTAATGAGACACCAGCCGGTGCTGTCAGCAACAGTTTCTCTCCCCAACACTGGTCTCTATCTCTCTGTCCTTCTCACACATGCCCCTGACCTCCATGTGGATCTACTTCATGCTTCCTGAGGGGAACGTGCATAGCCTGTGACTGTGATTTAGTCAGGTGAGGTTAGCGGAGCCTCTAGCCCTATCCAGGCAGAGGTCACCTGACCTCTAGAGGTCAAAGGTCAGGAGGGAGAAACACCCAGCAATCAGAGAATCACTGGGATGGACCAAGCCAGAGCCACAAGGTGCCACCTTCAGATGGAGATAATGCTTTAGATAATTTGGAGTGTGACTGGTTCAACGTAGCCAGTTTGTGGTGATTATAGCAATTTGTAAGCCTCCTTAATCTTAAAGCAGATTATTAACTGAGAGAACAAGGCAGTTATCTCTTAGCCATGAGAAATAACCGTTCAGGAATAATAGTTAAACTAAAAAGGGATTTCAGCAGGTTCTTTCTGCCTTCATTCACATTTGTGCCATATGTCTAAAATCGGTTCGGTTGATTGAGAATATCTTGCTGAATTGTCTGAGGATGCTGCATAGCCTTGAGGGTAGAAGTCTGTAGAGCAGTAGAGTTCCTGGATTTACAGAACCAAACTGAAAACAGACCAGACCTTATTTTATATTCCTTTTTATAAGCAGTCTTGCATGAGTGTGCCATTTTAGACTGAGAAAACATTTGAAACATCCAAGGACATTCTAAAAGGTATAGTACCACCTGTACTTGTATTCAAGAGAAGAAAAAAAGATATGAATAAATGATGCTGATAGCATTTCTCCAACTCCATTCTCAAACTAGGCACCCAGAGTGCTTGATGTAAATGTGAGATTGATTATAACACTGTTACTGGCCTAAAAAAATGTCATCTTTAACTGCTTTAGCTAAAGTGATATAACGCATCGTTGACCTTTTCAACAGGAGTTTATCTAGTTTAATTATACTGTGCACCCACGATTTATTCTGAGCAACCCTGTGCACCTGTGAATCTAGCGCAAAGTGTTCCTGGGATGTTTATCAGTGCCAGAGACCTATTTTCCCTTGGCCTTCTTGGCAAAATCGTATTTCTACTGATATGAGAAGGAGGACAGTATGGAAAAGACAGGACAAGATGGAGAGATGAAGAAAGAAAGTGTGAAAGGCATGCAGAGAGAGAGAGGAAGAGAGCAATGCAGGCATGCTTGGAGGCCCACCCTGTCAACATCATCAGCTATTTTTCACACAGCAAGCACATAATACCTGCAGTGCACTGAGCCCCATCAATGCAGGGATTAGACACAGCCGGAAACAGCTTTCCCTTCAACTTTCCAGCTATAGGCTCTTTCGATGCGAATACTGAGCCCTTATGAAACTTTACCATCTAGCAGAACGAATGACTCACCCACACACGTGCTCTCCTCTATATGATGAGTAGGCAGTGTGTAGGATCACTGAGGGTTTTACCATATACTTCACTATTACACCAATTTATCATTTTCAGGATTGAGGGAAAGAGGCACTATGTAGTTTTTGTTGAAAACTAGCAATCAAAAAGTCTTGCCTTGGAAACACCGACAGAAGAAGATACAAAGTATGCAGCTAGTCTAAACTACAAGTGTGCCTACACCCACTTCTCATGACCGTGTAACATCAAAATAAATTTGAGCACATAAAAAAAAGTCAAAACTAAATTAAAGCCAGGCAAAAACATGCAATTCCAGAGCCAATTTGTGAGTCATATGCAAACAATTATGAAGGAAAAATGATGTCAGGGTGACCTGTGGAAAAGCGTAAACAGGTTCATTACATTTCTATTCCTGCTTGATGGTGTTGTTGCCAAATAGTTCTGAGAAATATGGAAATATTAGTTTCCAAGAAAGGATTTTTTTAGAGGAAGACTGCAAACCAATCCTGTAAGAGAAAATGAGCTATGCAATCTTATAGCCAATTACAAGCATAGACAAACTAGTTTTAGGAAATATTTGTTGATGCTGTCCATTATTCGACCCATTGGGCAATGTGATCTAGCATCTGCAGAGCTGTTAAGAAACCAAACTATTCATACAATTTGATGAAATGTGAACTGTTGTGCTTCTGAACTAGTGGATCTTCTACAACAAAGATCAATCACCACTGCACTCCTTATTCATTGAAATATAAATGAACTGGATGTTTTGAATCGTATTCTCACCTCTCCATAAATAAACTACTTTGGGTAATCAGTTGGGACCGAGTACAACAAAAAATCCCAAATGCCACTCTGCTGGCCCCCCGAGTCTGATGTATAGGGGAAATGTATTCTCTAGGCACTGCTACTTGACTGCTAATGACGCATACAATTTCCCTGCCACAGGGATGCCTGTCATTATTCCCTATTGATTTATTGCGTGGAAGAGAAATCAAGGGCATTGAGGCAGGGGCCCAGGTTGAGGCAGAGAGGCGCACCGGCTTTTTCACTATTAGAATGCTTATGGGCATGTCTGCACTGCTTATGAGGATGTCAACCTTTATATGAGGTCTCCTTCAGAAAGCTTGTCGTACCTGCCATTTCAGATGGTCTCTCCAGAAAATGCAGTGCTGTTTGACTGAGGCAGAGAGAAAGTGTACGAGCTGGCAGAACTAGTGTGTGTGTGTGTGTGTGTGTGTGTGAGCGTGAGCCGTTGCTGCTTATGTAACACAGCCAGATGCGCCCCACACCTCTGCTGTGGCTCTCCGCTCACGTTGGAAGAAGGAGGAGGGTGATGATCAAAAGAGCTGGGGAAAGAGGGCCTTTGATTCTCAGCAGGGAGACACACAGCTACGCTGCCTCCATGGAGACGCTTGGCGATGCGGGCTACTGTTTTGGTTATGGGGAAGCATCTGTGACCCCTGCCAGGCCGGGCAAGGACGGTGAGCATTCCTCTTTGACATGGGTCGTGCACACACGTGAACACAGATGGCCCTGTATTCACTCACACAGAGTGGACTATTTAAATTTAGGCTTTTCCTGAATCATTGTGTTGAGCTGCGTACCCAGTGACCAGAACAACATGGCCTCATTAGGCATTACAGTGGCCTGCAGAGGACATGGCAAAATCATGACAGCACAGTTCAACGTTTTCCTTCCCAGAAATAGATGAGGTAACATTGTGTGCAGGTGTACCAAGCAGGCAGTGAAGCATGTTTATGCAAGCTCTTTTTTTTCTTTTTCTGCTTTGAGCATCATTGTGAGTATATGTGAGTGCCACAGGCATGATTCATGTGATGCACTGTGTGTGTGTGTGTTTGTCTGAGAATGTGCTGCTAACGCTACCTTGTTCTCCTACACTGGCTCGTCGACCTCAGCAGGATTGTGTGCTGCATGGCTGATGGCTCCCCCACGCCTCCAAGCTCTAATTAAATTTAACTCAACTCACTGTGTTTCTTAATTAAAATGGCAGGAAAAAAGGCTTAATGCCGGAGTTGGTTTAAAGCAGATCAACGGTTTGGAAAGTGAGCGAAAGAGAAAGATAGAGATGGGGGGCGGGGGGAAAGAGAGGCTCGAGAGACCATTCAGAACATGAGCTATCCCGGTCAAATGGGTCACTGCAGCATCTCTCAATTAGTGTGCAGGAAGGGACGCCACATGTCGGGTAGATATGATTGAAAAGGGTTGGAGATCTCCACAGTCGGCAAAAGGAAGTAGATTGCTTTTGCAATTATTCCTACCTATGTGACGACCCTTTTCTGACATTTCCCATTCTGTCAGCTCTGTTTGCTGGTTCAACTTTATCATCTTCCACACTCCCTTCCCTACCCCATCCCCAACCAAATCCGCTCTTTCAGATCTTTTCCCAAAGCTGCAGTCTCTTGCTGCACTGGCTTCAAAGGCTTCCCTTACCTTTGTGTGAAGCTCCATTTGCAAAGCAACAGCACAAATCTAAATTAGCGAGATACATAGATGGCAGAAGGGTATAAATATTCTGGGGTGGTTCTGCAGGGAGGATGCATTGTTCTTCTTTCATGTGACTGGAGGTAAAGAAAATGCCTCAAATTTCCTCAAATGAATTTGTCTTTACTGATTTACAGTAGAATGACAATAAACTTCACATACAGGGTAGATGCAAACTACAGATTTCTAGACTTCACATTAGTTTAACTGTAAAGGTGGTGTTGACAGGTGTAGAAAAACTGACAGCCTGCTGACAAACTTGACAGAGAATGAGGGTAGTGTAGATTCACTATCATAGAAAAGACACTTAAATAGCATGGCCTACGTCCATAACTGTTTACTAACAGTGATATGGATGACTGGATCTTTCTCTCCGTTCCTTCAGGCTAAGAGCGCTACAGTTAAGAGCGCTAACACTCCATTAGCGCTGTACACGTTCTTACTCAATATCTCTCTCTCTCTCTCTCTCACACACACACACACACACTTTGTGTCTGGGGTTGACACTTCATACCTCGTAAAACTGCCTCCGGGGATTTACATTTCTGCTGGTGTAAAGGAAAGCAAGTGATCCATGTGGCAAGCGTCATTATGGAGTGAATGGCATTTCCAGCCACCAGTTTGGAGTCAATGGGAGTACTCTAGGTCGGCAGCATTGGACTGCTCGTTTGAAAGGACTCAAATCAATCTCCCCTCTACGCCCCCTACCACTACCTCTTGGAAACGGTCTGGCCACACTCAACTGCAGATTGTTTCCAGTCGTCGCGTCCTAAATGGGCGTATGGGTTCATTTTGAAACCATTGGACCAGCCTTTAACCAATCAGCATTAACTAGTATGGGATTGCTATATGTCCTACTTCACCACTAATGGTGCAAGCTGATGTATTAGCATTTTCCCAAACACCAATTCCAATTTTCACTGTGACACGAGGGAAGAACAAGGTCTTGCGTCATCTTGAGGTCTTCAGAAACAATGTTTTCAGTAAAAATAATCATGATCATAATTAAATAAATAAATATTGTCAATATAACATTGTGCCCATAAATACCATGATACTACACTGTATACATCCCCCACCACCTGTTCTCAGACCTGAGCCTCCCCACTCATGCAATCTGTTGGCATCTCCAAGGAGCCAGACACATTGGTTTGGCTTATCGGTATGGCAGTTAGGCCCCCCATCCAACCATGTTGATGGCTTCCGTGAAGCTGCACTCCCTTTGGGAAAATCACCCTAACGTGTTATGTGTGCCATAGCATCTCTCACACATCCCATTTTTGATCTCTTACGCTGGACAATTTTATCTTTTACTAGGGCCCAAGATTGCCCAATCCTCAACTAGCACTCTCCCAAAAGTGTAATAGCACAATCCCATTATTAAAACAATACATGGCCAAAGGAAACAGCAGTGACCCCACAGCGCCTCGCTGTCTTTGATGGTGCGGTCAGAGTACATGGTCATCACCCTGAGTCTGTGGTTGGGGCTGGTGTCTGCCCTCTCTCTCTGCACACACAGTAGATATTCTTCACTCACGCAATAGCGTGCTTGTTTGAGCCTTAAAGGGAGAATGAGGTCAGACCTCTGCAATGGGAGAGTCCCAGCAGTTAAAACATTCATGAGACTTCTGTATCTCAAACTTTTGTTGAGAGCTAAACGCCTTTTCTCCATTTACAATAGCATCTGCAGGAAATTGCTCAATAAATGGCTCTGTAATATCACTAAAAGGTTTTTAGTTCCAAAAGATTACGTTTTAGATCCACTACTGGACAATCCACAACTACTTTACAATAAAGATGCGTTCCAAAGCAGACCTCAGGATACCTGAAGGATACTGGTAATAACAATATGGCGTGTTCAACGATCAGTAATAGGGGAACACGAATACACTTTTAATTCAAAGACTACACATACAATTACACATTACATCCTACAGCTACTACACGCTCAGAATTATCAATTCACCACACACAGAACACACGTATGAGCACATAGCCCTGCACACTACACGCCATTTGTTACCCTTTAAAAAAGCCATTTTAAGCAATGCAGTAACTTCCTTATAGTAATGTGGTTGATGAAATGCAAGAAAATGCATTGAAACAAGGGAGCAAGGGGGTGTTTGAATTAGCTCTCACTGTCATGCAGCCTACTTGTTTCAAAATGCTCATGTTTATTTTACGTGCATTCCCTCACTAAACAGACAACAAAGAACAACTAAAAGCCGTCTGTTGTGTCGCCTCACGTCACCTGTGTCTGGTTCAAAAACACTGCAAGAATACAGCCAACTAGCATCTACATTCTGTGCCTGAATGAGATGAAATAACTAGCTAAGAAATACTAGCAGGTGGTGCTAGTCTGTATTTGTCATTGATAAAGGGAAACCAAAAGACCTAAGACTGCGGATATAGCCTACAAACTGTACACAAAGCAGCATTTGCTGACCATTTTCACACCACTCTCACCACAGACGGTTTCATAATATAGCTACTTCTAATCGAAAACATGTCTGATGGCTGAAGTTGTAAATGGCACTGGCGTTGTTCTTTTGGTTGTGAAAGAAGAAACACAGGCCAAATGTCATTTCAGCAAACATAACGGTCCCAGCCAAGTGTTTTTAGATTGCTCACATGTATGGCATTATGCTATGTCCACCATGATTCCATAGTAATGAATTCGAGCTATAAGGTCTCAATGTTACAATAAATGGAAAAGGATGAGTTCTATGAATAGCCCTGTATTTTAAAATAATACTTAATATTAGACCTGGATCATTCCAATCGTACATTAAAGCCCTTGGAAAATAACATATTATTGATCAAAACGGCCAACCCCGTCTTCAACTCCTTGCATCGTCCCTGATGGTGCCTAGGTGAAAAGGTTGCATGACGCTTCGTGCACAGTAAGAAGGAACTCACAGTCCAACCACCCTGTGCTTACTGTTTGACTTTGTATAGTAATGATCTCAATAAATTGATCATCATACCCAAAGTACACACATATACGTCATGGCTGAATGGGCTGGTGACATAAGCAAGGCCTGAGCACCCTCTGCAGTTGTACACCAGGAGAAGAAATAAAAAAGCTGCTCTATCAAAGAGAGAGGAGTGGAATGGTCTGACATGACTGTCCATTTTGTGTGTGTGTGTGTGTGTGTGTGTGTGTGTGCGAGAAGCAGGTTCTCCACTGTTCAGCTGCCCCCCCAGGACCTGACTGTGCTTTCAGCTTCCTTCTCAACCTTTAACCACACTGTCTGCAAATATCAGCACCAACCTGAGATGAACTCAGCACAGTTACCCTTCCAAACCTGTCCTCCTTCAGATTAAACACAGCTACTCTTATGAAGACACCTCACATCACAGGATCCTAGGCTACCAGCGCTGATAATTATAGAGGAAAAAAAAGGACAATTAAGGACATGATCTACTATTTCCACTAAAACCGTTTTAAAGGTCAAATCAAAACTTTCTCAGAGTATATTAAATTAACAATGCAATTTTGTTCTGTGTATCTAAATAATTCAATTTTAATTTTATATGCATAGAATATTTTTACCAAGGGCATTAACAAAGGCGTCCCAAGTGCATGCTGGAGGCTAAAGTGGAAAGGCAACATGGACAATATAAATGTTCTTATCATAATTAATTATCTAGCAGTGGTACTTGCGAAGAATAGGACCACAATATAAAGTACACTACATAGAGACATATCTCTGCAACGTAGGAAGACCACACAAAGTTAACACAACTGTTAGAGGTAGAGGCATGTGACCCTGATATGGCATTAAGTTAAGTTTTGTCAAAATTATTTATTTTTACTGACTGACATTTTGTTCTCAGACACACAAAAACCACACATGCACCTCCGCAAATGCCCACAAATACCTGCACAAACAAATACGCGTTGGACCCACAAGACTCATGAGTGGAAGACAAGACCACCACCACATACTTAAATTTACCAAAAGATCTGGAAGATTCTGGCAAACACAAGCTGCTAACCTAATCTATTTCTCACTTCTAATAAAGCCTTCAGTCTCTTGCCATACACTCTGTTGTGCAGGTAAGCACGTAGCTTTCCTTCTGACCCTGATCTTAACAATCATGTGAAACAGAGCAAGTTGCTTTGTGTTTACTCAGTAGGTAGGTGTTAGTCCTGTAGTAAGTCACATTGAAACACAGACTGTGATGGAAATTCAGTGTAAGTGCTAAAGCTATCGTGATGCAATGATGTTGGATCATGGCGACTCAGTCTGCACAAGCAGACACAACATGTGACAAACTGCAAAGACGGTTTTAAAAGCATGCGACACAAGGCAACATTTCACAGATGAAAAGAAGAGTGAAAGGCGTCGAGGTAATTATCATTGACCTCACGGTCTGGTTGCCTCAGAGGCCACAGCCAGCTTTGCTTTGCATTTTGGAGTTAATTGGTGCGCAGTGTGCGGGGTGGCTGGGAAAAGGAGGTGGAGAACATGGGCTGATCTACTCCCTTGCTCTCTCTCTCTCTCTCTCTCTCTCTCTCTCTCTCTCTTTCTTCCCTCCTCTCTCTCACCCTCTCTTTCCCTTGCTAGCTAAAAGATAGAAAGAATAAAGGCTGTGCAGAGAAGATCAGATATATATGGTGGGAAGTGGTGAGTGGGAAATCAGAGGGAAGGCGAAGAATTATGTGAGAGTATTGGTATATGTGATAGAGAGCACATGGGCAGATATTTAGACATTGGAGGGTAGTCCTAAGGGGTCTGTGGAGCCTATTTTGATGTTGTGATGTACAACCACATGGGGCTCTCTTACTGACGAACAGTTTTTGAGCGATAGCAGGGTACGGAAAGTAATATGAAAAAAATGACTCTAGAAGACTCAAAAGGCTTAAGTGACACAACCCCATTAACACTCAAAGGGAATTAGAGATGAAAACAAAAACATTATACACATTATAACACCATTGCCTAGGCAATCATAGCACCACAATTTCAGTTAAGTAGTTCAGCATGTGGGGAGGCAGCACAGCACAGCACAGCACAGCAAACGTTCAGAGAGATGCCCCCAAGATACTGCTCAGATCTCTGGGTGGTTTAATCTTTCATTAAACATGCAGCCTTTTTACACTGTTTCTGGAGATGGGCCTTTGTGAGATGTGTGTTGCGGCTCACATTCCCTGACAACCTGAGAAGAGTGGTGGTGAAACTCCTTGTCGGTCTGAATAAGCCTTAGAGATGACCAGACCCCTTGGAAAGGCAAGCCTGCGGACTAGCCGCAGCCTTTCCACACTACATGACTTGGGCTTGCCTCTGGACATACTACAGTCCATACTCATACACATGACTGGTCATATGCATTTCTCAGAGACTGCAAATCATTTAAAAAAGATTTCAGGTCAGTCTATGACACATAGCCTTCCCAATACTCTGCAGGAGCAATATCACGCACATGACCAATATTATCAATTATTATATATGGCAACGGCAGTACGAGCATTCTGATTGGCCCTCCTCACCGGTCAATACGGATCTGTATTGCCCTCTGACGACATTTTCAAAATGAGCAAAAGCGTTCAGTCTGAGTTTTTCTATCCACACGAAAATGAAAACATTAACAGCCATGAGGAAATTCAGAAGAAGCAAAGATTTGTTATTTAAAAGGGATGATTAAGACAAGAAACTATAGTTTGAATCACTTGTGTTGTTACTTTACTGTAAATTGAAGCCATTTTAGCTGAGCCATGTTGTCCGTTTTCTATTGATCATTGTTACTTGAAGTTAGGAAGGAATTGGTTGCTACGCAACACCTGGAACACATTGTGTCGTGAGAAGACTTTAGAGCTTAACAAAACGACATGTTTTCTATTTACAATGACCATTTCTTTTCATTTACAAAATGAAAGGAGCGAAAAATGGCATATAAAAAACAACGTACTAACCTCGACCGTTCGGTCGATACGTTAAAGCCTCAGTTTGATATTTCCTGGCATGACCTCACTCTCGGTTAGTAAGTAGTTACTATCATAGATCATTTTTGTCACCTTTCTGCTGCTCAGTTCCCATTTGACCAGATTCTGTCAGATCCAGAAAGAACCTTTTGATTACCATTTAAGCTATAATGAACCCATGAATGAGGGTTTGTCAAAAGGCCAGAGAGAATACAGAGAAAAATGCAAGTAAAACAAAGAACGAGTGAAATCAAAGCAGTGAAAATGAGTGCAAGTGCAAAGAGAAGAGAGAATGAGAGGTTGTTAGTTCTCAGGCCTGAGGGAAGTGCTGTGAATACTGAATGTGTGCCACCCTAAAGAGCAGGGTGCAATGATATCCTCTATTTAATACAAGAAGTGGGATGGTATGCCATCCACAGTCGGCCCAAGGTTACCTCTGAACATCCCCTGGCCTTTCTCAAACAGGGATATGATCGAAATGCTGTGAAAAAAAAGAAGCTTTGCAAGTGGGCAGTGTTCCTGACAGCCCTTTGAAAATCCCTCTAAGATCCTTTGACCTTGACACATCCATAGATGGCAAAGTTTCGTGTCATGGCTACTCAAAAAAGTAGCATGCCATTCAATACCGCCTGAGAAAGTACTGTGCCTTTCAAAGTCCTTCAAAAAGGTATTCTGTCATTCACTTCAATCTAAAAAGTATTTCACCTTTTAAGAGCTTCCTATTTATTATTTTTTTTTTAGTATCAAACTCAAGTCTGGTTGGTGCGAAGGAACTATCAAACCAGCGACACTGCCATTTGCTTTTAGCATGGCTAACTTATGGACACAAAATGTTGCATGTAGGTTTGGGGTGATGAGTGGCAAGGGGGGCTCATTACTCCACGCTCTCTCTACTGGCACTGACAGTCAGCCACGCTCGGCTACTGTTGAGGTGACTGGAGGGGGGTTGATGCCGGTGACTGCAGAGACACTGGCACAGTGGAGTGCTAATTAGGAAAGGCTACAGCGTTAATTTAGACCCCAGATAATACAGCTGGATAAACCACTTCCAAGCCATTCCCTCATTTGCGTTGCGTGGGTCTGGAAGGCTTTGCTTTCTACCTCTGCTTGCAGCCATTTGCACGCTGCTTGGGCAACTCAGGCCAACAATGGGCGTTTGGTAGTGGGAGAAAGGACTCAGGTCAGGTGGTGAGGATTTACCACGTTCAAGGCAGGGCAATCTCTGAGAGTCCATTGATTGAGTGGGTTAAGTAGGCAGTAGGCAGGCCTAGCAGTATGTCTAGAAATGAATGTGATAATTTGCTGACATCATCACAATATCATCAGGTTGATCATGTTTGGAAGGACATACTCCATGCATGGTAACGTAAAGAAAACTATTTCTCACTCTTTTTCCATAGTGTTTGGGGAGTGGAAATATCAGGAGTGTAAAGGGTGTATAGGACAAATCAAATCTTGGCGCATACCACAGGACTGTAGATAAGTGTTGTCCATTGGGGTGTGCTTACTGTTCAAAATCCTGAACTGTTGCAGCAGGTGAAACATGATTTTTTTTACGTATATGGCAATATTTCATCCCAGACAGTTTTTGTTGATAGAGGGTAGCTGCGAAACAGTCTTTAAGTCAAAATAGAATCATCATAAGACCTAAGTGACAGTGAATGACAAATAATCAAATCCACGTTCCCTTGAAACAAAGTCATGCAGTCACTGTCTTGCACCTGTGCACTGAGCAACAACAATGATTAGTACTTCACTTTAGAGAACCCATTTTCTTAAAGATGCATTGGATTGTATCAGGGTTTTCTGATGTGGTAGCATTTAACAATGCAGGGGGATGAAATGGGTATTGTTATTTTCACTTTGCTGACAAGTAGCCTATTTTGTATTACTTTACCTTCCACATAAAACTGTAATTATACAAGTATCTGCTATGTGGCTGCTAAAATCTTAACGTACTCTGATTCAGTACATTACTGAGTGGACAGTGGTGATATGCTTTAACAAAATATATCCCCAGTGAATCCTCAGGAGAGATTAAAACTCGACACATGGTTTTACCAGGTTCATGCCTATTTCTATCTCTCTGAAAGCCAGCTACATTCCAACGGAACTTCCATGACTTAACTTGAAGTCCACTTTGACAGAAGAACACTCACCTGAGCCCAGCTGCATCCATCCGCATATCTTGTAAACTGTGTGCGTGCTACAGAAGAAGAAAAGGATGAAGCAGCCCATACAAGACAGCACGAGGACCATCGATGTTCCCACGAAGAAGGACGCGGCCTTAAACGCGGTGGAAGGGATGGCGGCAAACTCGGTAAAGGTTCCCTGACAAACGAAATCCCGGGATTGCTCGTTACCGATGCAGTAGTGGAAGAGGCCGAAGTAACCAGTCTGCGGCGTGTCCATACCGTCCCCTATCCAGTAAGGCTGCGCGAAAATCACCACGTTAAGGATAGCAAATAGAATAGTGAATATTGACCATAGAAGTCCAATGGCGCGTGAGTTCTTGATATAGTTAGTTTGGTAGATTTTCGCATCTTCAGATGAAGGTATCATCGTTGCTGCAGTTCCAGGTATCATAGTCTACTTTGCTGAAACTTAGTTTGTAAATGGTTAATAACAGGGCTCAGTTCACTCGCTGGATTCAGGAGCTGATAGGTAGCCGAGAGTTTTCAGATGCAGCTGTGTTTTCCGCGAAGTGAGCCTGCTCCAAGATCAAAGCATTATGTCCACAGAGGTTTGCGTTACCGAAGGGGAAAACAGAGGCTCAAAGTCAATACAGGATTTTAGCATTTACATTGAACAACGTACGTGCAGGGTAAAGACACAAACTAGGCTACCTCATCTACACCTTTACACTGCCATGTTTGGTGTTTCACACAATCAGAGATAAAAACTGGTACATCAACAGTCAGGAAATCAATTAGATCACTTCTAATGAAATAACCAAAAATAAATGAATTAGCATCTGCGGCAGGATCGTTGAGTGTAGGCTATCCGTACATTACGCGGTTTAACTATAGCGTATGCAAATCTTTCCAGACCGCGTCTGAAATACCAAGGTCGACACAAGCGGATAAACGTGTTGTGTTTATAAAGCAAAACTGTGTAAGTTATAGAAATTATTTCGAAAAAGCTGTACCGATGTCTACCTCACGGTCAGACGCAGTCCTGTGGTGGCTATGGTGATCATCCTTTTCCCCTAGCTGCCGTCAGCCTCCTCCGCCAGGGATGCCGTGGGTATAGAAGGAAGGAGAGAGACGATTAGATGGAAGCAGATGAAGTGGTGATGATGCGTGTGTCAGAGCTGACGATGTTGTCTCCACCTACAACAACATTATGTCATTTGCATGCCCTGAAATATTAGCATGCATTTGTCTTATAGTACCTGTATTAGTAACCATCCGTTAGACAATTTGCGCAAAGCACTCTAAGCTGTTCGGTTGGTAAACGAACATCACAGACTCATTTCATCACTCATTTCGCTGTGGTACAGGCATTCTACACGCGATACAGCATCCGACTGTACTCTCATTCAAACTAACCCTGGTACTATCAGGCTATCTCTGCTATTTACGGTGCATCATGTAAAAGTGGGTGCTGTTTCCTACATGTACGGCAGCCGGCTTGGACGAACCACACGACGAAATCCTTGCAGTCGCCCAAAATGGATTTGAGGCGAGAGGATTGAAGAATGCTGCAATATTTGCGTTGTTCTCTCGGGCTCTATACCACTGACATGCACGATGCTAGCGTTCTGTAATAATATGGCCATTGGTGGGATGGGATTGCATCACTGAGTTGATCAAATTAGTTATGTAACTTTTGCATGTTTGTCTCATGAATTAATCCCAGAGCAGCACTGATGTACAAAATGATGTCTGCTCTTCATGTAGTATTCTCCAGCTCTCTTGGCCTCTTGTATCCTTTTTGCACTTGAATTGGGCACAGGCTTGATTTGATCTGTTTTTGTGAAGCCTGATTAAAACTAGATTAAATGGAAAGACGAGACTGCTGAGTTACAGGCTCAAGAGACAGGGCTCCCCCTCAGGACATTTTAGACGTGCAGCTTAGTTGCAGCTTTATCTTCTCAGCTTGGGGAACTAAATAGAAGAGAGACATATTTTTTTTTTTAAGTAGGTCATATTTAATTTTAGTCATTCACCAGAAAAGACGTTCAATTCCTTGTGTTATTGGTTGCAGACTTCCCACAGTGGCCCAACCTCTCACTGTCACATGCATCACTCAACCTAGTTTAGGTATTATAACAACAGGGTGCTCTACAACCATCACACTGATAGTTAGCAATACTTAACAAGAACAACAGCAAAGATGCCTTTGTGTGTATTCCGCTCTCTGGTTGTCAAATGGGCACAAGTCACATTAATAATGACAGAACACACATTACATTGACATTCTTATATCGATTTTTCACTATTATATATTTTGTTGTTCATTGACACACCCCAAGTCAACATTGTTTAGGCAGTCAGGTTCTTTCTTAAGGACAAATCGCTCTGACCAGAGCACACATTGCTTTTCTCATTCATTTTTCCTCTGGATAGCCATTTATTTGGATGATACCCTGGGTGTGACTTTCAATTTTACAGGCTCCAAATTGTGTGCACAGTGTACTGAGGGAGGTGAGAGACACATTTGAAATTCATGAAGTGCAGTGAAGGAGCTCTCAAAACTAACTGGCTTGCCCATTCTGCCAATGTGCTCCCAGTTGGGTGTGGGACAAACTCTGATGTTGTTCATTGGCAATGTACATCTGAATAGGAACAGCCACTGTGCAAAATATGAAGAGAACAAAAACATAGCCTACTAGCGGGAAAACATGTTAATGGTAGAGACTACACTAAAATGTCACTGCCACAAATGCCACAGCATTTTCCATGCCATGTTTGTATGTTTTGTTATTTAAGTAGGAGAGGGCTAATGCGGGCGGCTGTGTATCTTCATATTCGAAGTGCTTTTGTTATCCTATGTCCCAACAGTCCTGCTTTCCAGACAACACAAACGAAAGAATTGACTGCTTTATACATAATACAAACAGAAGTGATTTCTAATCCTGTCTCCACTTAAAAAAAATCCTTCAAAGCCTGTTGAACAACAGGCCACATGCTTTTGGTATTCTTTGATGGAAATGTGTATTCTTCCAATCATGTCTGAAAAAGGTGAATTCTGTCTGTTACAAGACAAACAGGCTGTGGAGAGGTGTTAGCTAAAATGTTTTTGTTTTTGTTTGTTTAAATGCAGTTAATATTATTTTGTCATTATTTATCACTGCATAGTTCACGTGACTGGATGCAATCCTTCCTAATCTTTTTGTGTGGGTGGTTTTCTATGTGTACAGCAGAACAGTATTAATGTCCTCATTCTCTCCCCTATCTCTCTTCCTGTGAGAATTGTAACATTGGCCTGTGATTATAAGGAGGTGAATACCACTACTAACAATTTGTCCTTTATATACCCTGACAATATCAGTATAGGACAGGTCTACTGACAATTAAATGGTTGAGGCAGCATTCACTGCCTGTAACTACGTTTTCTTTATGGTGATACAAGGTATATTGTGATTAGCATGCATTAGTCCAAGCATGCATCCAATCTTCCAATGTTACACATTGATGTTACATTGTATCAGTTTAGTGAAGCTAGGTCATAATCCTTCCTGATTGCCCTGTTTGATAACCTTTTCCTTCTGAAAATGCGGATTTAGTACAGTTTAGCTTCTGTTGTGAGACTAAATGATTGGAATGTTTCTGCTGTTTTAGGTTATGAAAGAACATTTTCTGGGCTCATTTCCAGATCATTAGCAGGCGAAGGCCTCTATGCCAACTTCTTTCCACATCTTAGTTTTAAGACCATTAAGACGGTAACCCATCAGCTATTTACAATCACAACTAGGATGGGGAAAACCATGTCTAGAGAATTTTACGGAAGGTACGTTGAAAAGAGAAGAGCCTTATAGTAAAGACAACAGTAGTCAGTTTTTAAAGCTTTTCTTAAACTAAAGATGTGTTCAACACCTTTGAGTTTGTCTTCATACTGCAGAGCTACTGTCTATCTGATCTAGGGTTAGGGTTTTCTTATATCACATAAATTACATATTTGATATATATATATATACATGTGATCTCAGTCAAAAAATATATGATGCTTCATGTGGCATCCAGCTAATGCTAATACACATATATAAAATATATGGTAATAAATAATATATTACATTAATTGCAACAGCAGATAATTATATGGAAATGTTTGTAGAAACATTTGCAGCAGGGTGGTCACTTTTTTCCACAATCCATGTAGTCAAAGCGGATGCAACTCAGACTCGCCATTTCACTTGATTGCGCCAGCTGCTTGCATGTTACCGTGCTGCTTCAGGGGTACTTGACTTCTGTGTTTCCCAAGACACCTAGCCCACGGCCAGACTTTCAACCAGGCAGTGCAACTGTTTTACTCCAACAGTCCATTTAGTCAGGCACACTTCACTGGTGTGGAGATATAACGCCAATATTACTTATGTCACATTTCAGCCATGAAAGCATACGTTCACCATTCTCTTCTTTTATAGTTATGTTCTATAATCATTTACTGTATGACAGCCCTTAGAAGATTAATAATATCTTCACTTCAAACAAGTGCCTTTTTCCCAGATTTCCTAGCTGCAGACTGAATTGGTCCTGAGAACGTTAAAAACACTTTTTGTAAGATAATAGCAGAATGTTTTTTCTCTTTTAAGAAATGGCATTAAAGAACACAGCACATGGCACTGCACAGTCACTCCCTTAATTTGAATATCACACTGAAAGTGAGTGTGAAATAGAATAACACCAACAGCGGTGTGGGAAGTGCTCCATCTGTGAAGCAAGAGAAATTATTATGATACTGGTGAACCTGTGCCAATATTACCCAGCGTCAGTGAACTGAGCCTTTGCTCAGTAAAACTGGCCTTATTCCCCTATGATATATAATTGAATATAACTTGACATTAATTCATGAGGGCTTAACAGTTCAATCAGAACTATCATCTCAATCAAAAAATACATGATACTTCATGTGGCATCCAGTTAATCAAAGTCAGTCATTTATCTCTTGCCTTACAGACACACACACACACACGCATGCTGAAGATGATCCGGTGGAAATTGTCCTCTGCTTTTCACCCATCCTGAGCTGCACTTCCTCACGGGCAGCACTGATCAGTAGGCAGCCTTTTTATGGCGCCCGGGGATCAGGCCAAGTGCTTGTGTCCAGTCCTAGGTCAGGGGCGGGCAGGACAGAAGGATCTGTTCTTCTGTTTTTTAATGTTAATATTGCCAAAACTTCAAACTGTCGGGGTGACCACAAGTCACTAAGAAAAAACCTTTAGTATTGTACAGTAGTATAGAGTGATAGACAGTAATGAAGCAATGGTTTGAGAGCTCTCACTGTGATTGGGGTGGCAAAGTGACATCTTGAAAATTGTTAGGCAAAGCCAGTTTTCTTTACGTTATTTATATATTCCACATTCTGACATTAGTGAAACCCTTGGGTAGGCCTATTTGTTGTGATGTTTTTTCTATAGGCAGGCAGGCCCTTGGCTGGAAGACAGAATTCTTTGATGCTTCTGAAGTCCACTAGTTTAGCCTGTACACTTAGGTTACACAGATATGCACACACATTCTACACACTGTAGAATGTCTTTTGCATGTCCTCTGATTTGTATTCATTAAACCACCATTGTCTCTCAGACCAGGAAAAGCACATCAGTCGTCTACTTCCTTTGCGTCTTCTGTCAGTAGTTTGACGCTGACATTCTTATTTGTCACTTTGAAGCAACTGCCAGGGCGCATTTCTATGGGCTCTACAAAATATGTGGGATTCCTAGTGCCTTATCTTTCCAATTTACAAATGTAGCCAGCAGCATAGGATCATGCATCTAAATCATCCACTTGATCACGCATATTGTGGTGCTCTGCCAGGCTTGGGCTTTCCTATTTTAACTAATGCAGCATTCAGGGGGTGAGACACACTGCACTCAGTCTCAGTAGCTATATCGGAGCAAGTTAGCTACCTGTGATTCTGACCCACTTAGCGAGTGGCTGCAGCAGTGGAAGCAACAGCAGCAGAACAACGTGTGAGAGGAGAGAGCTGCACAAAGCAGTGGCTGTCTGTCTCCCGAGAGAGTGCATTAGCCCTGCCCCTGAGTGCCCTTATTCCTGATGGTTCAATATTTCATAGTAGGGAAGAGTGTGGGAGAGAGAGCCTGCTTAACAGACAGACAGAAAAGCTGTGGATAGGCAGCATATTATTAATATTGCGTGTATTCTTCAGCTCGGGGATTCAACTCTGAGAATGTGTGTGTGTGTGTGTGTGTGTGTGTGTGTGTGTGTGTGTGTGTGTGTGTGTGTGTGTGTGTGTGTGTGTGTGTGTGTGTGTGTGTGTGTGTGTGTGTGTGTGTGTGTGTGTGTGTGTGTCTGTGTCTGTGTCTGTGTCTGTGTGTGTGTGTGTGTGTGTGTGTGTGTGTGTGTGTGTGTGTGTGTGTGTGTGTGTGTGTGTGTGTTAGTGACAGCATGACTGAGCGTGAATGGAATGATTTTGCCCCTGCTGCTTTACACCGATAGTGCCACAGACTCTTCAGAGTCCTAGTTGTGTGAAGTTGTGGTAGCTAATAGGGTGCGTAAGGAGGACGTTAATATTCTCACCGGGCTTTAGGAAAGAGCACAAGGGAGATAACCCTGTTCAGTGACACATCAAGTACTCTATCCTTCTCTGGAATGTCTCATCCTAAAAAGATGTAGGCTCCTCTGCACTAAGAATATTTTACCAAACCACTGAATTCATGACTGCTGCGTTGTAAATCAAGTTACCCCTGGAGATAATCTCACTCAGCAGTCTTTGATGCTGATGTATTGAAAGTACATAGGTACAACTTGAAATTCATACCAAATATAAACCATTATAAAAACTGTCATTCACCAATCCTCTGTGTAGCACATTGAGCTTCAATGCCAAAACAAAATCATTAAACTTTGTTTTTCTGGTAGAAAGATCTGAAATACAATTGTGTACTAGAGTGGGAAAATATTTACGTGGATAGAGGTATAAAGCACTGTTTTCATTTGTGAAAAATATTACAACGAGGCACGCTTGCTAGGAATGTTAGCTGTGTGTTATACAAATCTCTTTACTTTCATGGTTTAAAGCAGAAGGTTTTAAATAATGAAAATATTTGAAGTACTCAGTAATGACCCCCAGAGATATGACAGTGAGTCAGTGGGAGGCATCATCACACTTAATAGTGTTTTTCAAAAGTAGTTTCGAAGGCTGTCCAGCAGATGTCAGTACAGGCCAGAAAGAGAAAATTAAATTAATTCAATTGTACATCATAAAGGGCTGTATGTTTTTTGGGGAAAACCAGTTACTCAGCAATGGTAAGTTGTCCACAAATACAGTGAAAAGTATTCAGCCACTCTGTGCCATGTTGAACTATTAAACTATTAACACTGTTAACACAAGACTTTTAAGTTATTATCATTGTCTTTGTTATAACCTATGTAGTTTAATGTTTGTATTATAAAATATTATAGATATTACTATATTTACAGGTTTTTCTTATATTGCTTATGCATATATAAGATAAATATGCTATATTTAAAAATATGTATTAATGTATTCTCCTGACCAGTCTCTCTCTCTCCTATTGTTACAATAGGAGAGAGAGAGACTGGTCTGGAGAAGCCATATCCCAGTAAATCCAACAGCTATGAGATGTAGAAGGCCATCTGAAGTTTGGGCTAGCTCACAAATATGTAGCCTAACATATCTGTGGATGGCTATATGCAGTCTGCCATACGGTTGTGGTTGTGTTGATGTGTCAGCCTGTTTGGTGTAATTGTGTGTTTGTGTGTCTGTGTGTGTGTGTGTGTGTGTGTTTATGTGTGTTTGTGTGTGTGTGTGGGTGTGTTTTAGTTCATAAAAGGGCCAAATACTATATAGAATATAAACATGACATGCTCACAATTGCATCTGTGCATTGAACTGTTTATGTTGATGTATTTGAATATTTGTGTTTGTGATCTTGCTCATTTTCTGTTTGAGGGTTAAGGAAGCATCAGGGGTATGCCTATGTCTTGGGAGAGACTGGATAGGAGTTGGGTACGAGCCTAATGGAAGGAGAGAGGAAGGGAAAGTAGAGGAGGAGGGAAGAGAAGAGAAGGATGAGGGAGATGTTTTGAGTGAGGAGGGAATTGAGTCGGTTCCTGTATAGTTTTTGTGGTGGGGATTGCTGGAGATGAAAAATACGCACCCAGCCAATTAACATCCGGCCCTAGTGCTTGGCTTGGAAAATAGTGATGTTTTGAGTTTGGTGTGTGTGTGTGTGTAAGTCTATGCATGTGTGTGAGCATGATTTTCAGAGAGAGTTCGAGCCAGAAAGAGAATGCCTGGGTTTAGGAAGATAAGGGGAGGTCGTGGGGAGGTTGTTGTGTGTTCTTTGTCACAATGTCTCTCTCTCTCTCTCTCTCTTTCTCTCTCTGTAACTCTCTCTCTCTGTCTGTCTGTCTCTGTCTCTCTCTCTCTTACACACACACACACACTCCCTCTCTCTTTCCCGCTTTCCCTGTCACTCACTCTCTCAACCCCTCTCTCGCCCAGAATTTCTCCCTCTCTCTCTCTCGCTCCCTCTCTCTCTCTCTCTCTCTCTCTCTCTCTCTCTGTAAGCGTATGAGAAAGAGGAGGGTGGCTGGCTTGTTACTTGGTGATTTGGGACTGAGCAGGCTGCTTTGAAATGTCAAGCCTAAATGGCGCCGCTCCTGATAAGCGTCTCTTACTCTCTCACAAGCAGGTCTTTTTTCCCATCCATCTCAGTGCAGCTTTATTGAGTGGAACTTTTTTCCCCCTTTCCTCCAGCCACACCACATATTCTTTATCCTTTTTCCCCTCCATGGAGCTAAAAGCGTCCTCTTATCTCACGGAGTATGGTGCTGCTGGCTGCTTACATGGTCAACACTCCCACAGACTGTGACTATTTCTGACCAGTTCCTTTGTTGTGCCATTTGTTGATGAGGACTTCGCTGACCCATTCCCCCAGAACCTCACACACGAGACATGCCTGAAGTCATCTAGAAATGTTATTGTTAAAGGCACTTTGTACCACTGTGTTTGGGAATGTGAACACATAATGAAATTCTGGAAAGAGGTTAACGATAAGATAAATACAATTTTAAATATACGTTTCCCATTATCTGCAAAATCATTCCTATTACACTTATATCCTCGTCACATTTCACTAAGAAGTAGAGATTATTCTTTCATAGACATGAGTTTATTACAAGCAAAACGTTTAATTGCCCTCCATTGGAAGGACATTAAAGCACCTAGGGTAGGTAGTTGGGTGAGAGAAATGGCAATTAACATGTCTATGGAAAAAATTACTTATATTGTGAGAGGCAAATACAGGAAATTTGAGGAAATATGGAACCCATTCTTTTCATTCCTTGAGCATGGTGGAGTTGACGGGATAACACTTAATGGAGATGGTGTGTGAAAGCTAGAAAAATCTTGTTTCTTTTCTTTTCTTATTTTTTGTTAAATCGTTTGTCTGTCTTTTTATTATTAATATGTTATATGTGTGTCATGCTGGTACATGCTTGTACCTCAACTGTCTAAATGTTAACAGTGTGTTAAAAATCAATAAAGATATTTGGGAAAAAAAGAAATGTTATTGTTTAAGACCTGAATGCAGTGAAAATCTAGAATATAGCTAATTATAAAACAATTGGGTTCTATCGCGTTATTTAGCTGTTTCTGATTGGACGAGAGACGTTCCATGAGTTGGATTATCCGTCAACATACCAACTGGGACTTTTCACAGCTAATAATAAATCACTCCGCGATGAAACATTCTTTAGCGCATTGATGATAACCGATAATTCAAAATTCTTATAATTCCAAACCAAGACGTTGACAATGGAACTATTTTTTGTTGCGGAGAAACAATGGCGAAATAAACACTTTTTTAATCAATAACTTCGTGTTGAAATGTTAATTTGTTGACTGTAGAATTGTTTTATAAAAGCAATATAGCACTCGTGGGAGTGGGGTAGGTAAGGGATAATACCACGGGTGTTGTTGCCTACGCCACTCGGCCTCCGGCCTCGGTGGCTACGGCCAAACACCACCCGTGGGATTATCCCTTACCTACCCCACTCCCACTCGTACTATATTGCTTAAATATCTGTACTTTTGCAGTGGCAATGATTTGTCCATGTAGTATTGCAAAAGATTTTATATATGTATATGTGTGTTTTTAAGTATGTAATAGAAGAAGCCATAAAAGTATTGGTCATGCCCATATGCCCAATTCAAAATAAGATTCACTACATACAATTTTTAAATTTTTGTATTGAAAAATTGGAACGGGAATGACAGGTTCCAAGCAAATGTGCTATATTTTGTAGACAATCATCTGCAATCATTTGGCAAAACATAATTTTAATCATGCTTTGATCAGGATTTTGTTATCTATTTCTCTACTGCCTGAGGTGTAACCTGAGTATATTTAAGGCTTGTTGTTTGATACACTATGTAATGGCTTGGCAGTAAATGAATGATCCCAAAACTTGAAACATATTTGGATTCACAACATCACATAATGCAAACTCAAAATAACCGACACACACACACACACACACACACACACACACACACACACACATACACACACACACACACGCATGCACACACTCACACACACACACACACACACACACACACACACACACACACACACACACACACACACACACACACACACACACACACACACACACACTCACACACACTCATACACACTCATACACACACACACACAAAACAAAAGCATGTTTATGTAAGCGTTGACGCTAGCATTGTGGGGGAAAGTAGTGTGTGGACTCCCACTGGCCGCTCACAGAGGTGACCCCACTGTGTTATACACACACAGCCTCTCTCACACCGCTCCCCATTTCACCGCTGACACTGCCATCGCCAGTCCCCTTTTCAGCCTTCATATTTGTGTATTTTTATTGTAATTAGCAGCGCTTATGGTTTCCAAAGAGCGCCTCGCTCCCTTGCGAGCGCCTTTCATCCATGACGGCGTGATCAAACCGGGCGGCTGCCAAGCATTTTTTGGGTTTCTCCCCAAACAGAGGAGAATAAACCCATGGGTAAACAAAAGATAAAACGCTAAACAAAATCGGGAGGGGGCAAAGTCAACACAATGAGAGAGGGCTGATGGATGCTGGCTGAGTGTTGGGTTTGCAGCTACGTTAGTGTATGTGAGTGTGTGTGTGTGTGTGAGCGTGTGTGAGTGTGTGTGTGTGTGTGTGTGTGTGTGTGTGTTTGTCTGTTGCTGAGTGGAACAGCTGTGTTTTTTCTTTTTGTGCCTGCCTTTATCCAGCAAGGCTTTGTCTCAACAGTTTCATCGCCAGAGAGATGCTTGACAAGAGAGTCTTTAAAAAAGGGAAGAGCATCCATCCTCACATCAACCTAATCACTGCACAGCAACTGGAGTGATTAAAGTGTGGAAAATGACTCTGCCTGTCATTATCAGCTATTCTTGTCTGCAGTTGCAGAGACAAACAGTAACTCTGACTATGATGTATCAACCCTCTCTGAGCAGGCTAAGGAGAGCCCTCTCCTGCTGGGTGGGGAAGCAGCTGTCTGGCAGGCCTCTGGAAACCGAGTCCCACCTCTCCTCAAGGCAGTAGTCAATAGTTACTGCCATTATTAGGTGTTTGTTATATGCAATGTATATGTGTATGTCTGAGCTACATGACAATATCCTGTCTCTGCCCCATTAGATATGTATGTATTTGTGTGTGTGTGTGTGTGTGTTTGTGTGTTAACTTCAATCGTGTCAAGTAGATATAATATAACTACCAAGAAGTGCTTTACAGGTGAATGAACTGTCCCATAACCAGTTAACTCTGTCCTTTGTGCATCCTGGAGTATGTGACATCAGCTGCCCTGGGCCTATATTCAGCAGCGGGAATCACAGGAGGTGCGCACCTATGCACGCGTGCATTAATATGTGTATTAGCTGGTGTGTTTCAGAGAGAAGGAGAGACAGAGAGAGGGGAAAGAGAGAGAGAGAGAGGGAGAGTGTATGTGTGTGGACATCCGTCACCCAGCTACATAATTACCCAGCTGCGGCACTGGTGACTGACACACTTTCTGCCTATTCCACCCCTGAAGCTCCAGCTGCCCTTTTCAAACTGAAATTACACAGCAAACGGCCTCTAACTCTGCCAGAGTCTCCAACCTCATCAGTCACCTAACCTGCGCGCCCCCCCCCCCCCCCCCCCCCCCCCCCCCCCCCTCCTGCACAACCCGCTTACACGCCACTCTAGAGATGGAAAGAGGAGAAAATTAGAGTCATAGGACCCCTTTTCCCATAGGTGGGTTACGGTTCCATTTGTCTGACTTGGAATGTTGTTTGTCTCTCTCTGACCCCTAGATGGCAGTGTGGTCCCTGCCTCAGCAGGGGGTATGGGAAGGCTTCTTCGTTATCTGGGTTTTTGGAGCTCTGTGAATCCAGGCTTTTATCCCCTATTTATAACAGCAGGTATCTCTATCAGAGAGCAGGCCCATCTGCTGTGTGTCATGGGGTGTTCAGTTTCACAGGGAAGGGCAGCATTTTTAGAGGCATGACGTGTTCGCACTGATAACGCCGCCGGCCCTGAACGTGTGAACGTCCTTAGAGGAGGCTGCAGTTGGGTCAGCTTAACACACACACACACACACACACACACAACATAGACCTCTGTAGGTTTGAATGTTTTGAAACCAGAGTGAACAAACAAGAACCAAAAATAACACCTTGAAATGTGTGTCCCCCGCAATGTTAGAAGATGTCCATGATGAATGTTTATGTGTGTTTGAAGACACGCTATGTTTTAAGGTCACTGTGCTGAATACTGAGTGACAGCCAATGAGAATGAATTTGATGGATGAATATTGCACATGAAACAAACCGTACTGAATGTGTTTGAATGTGCTCTTTCATCCTGAACGTATTGTGGTGTGCAGCATGTTGGCATTCAGGTTCTTCCAGTGCTCCTGAAGCAGCGCCAACCCCATCCACAGGTCCTCCGGTGCTAAAGGAGAGGAGGTTGTCAGTGAGAAGAAGGAGGTGCTCAGTGAGAAGGAGCTTCTCTCCCGTTTCCTTTGAGGAGAGCGAGAGAAGGTGCTCTCTCCTCCTCTCTGCGTGTGCATGTGTGTATTGTGTTGTACAAGGAGCAGCAGAGGTGGCGGGGAGCAGAGTTTGCTGTGCGTGACTGAGCAAAGGGGCTGGGCAGCCAGCTGTGTACACGGGCGGACAAAAACCCCTGCGTCTGGGGAGAGGCATGTGCGTGCGCCAGGTCAGCACTACCTCCACTGCACTTAGGCACCCTCCCACACAGGAGACCCATATCCCCAACCACCACCTCTCCCACCATCACTCTCCCCCCACCCCTGACTCTTTTAGGGGCCCTTTCATCCTTCTTCATCTCTCTTTCACCTCACCTATCCACCTATCTGGCTTGGCCCTCCTCTACCCTGTCTCCTCTGTCGCTCAGCTCCATCGCAAAGGCGCTGACTCTACTATTCGTGGCCAACCTCTCGCTCATCCATTATTGAGACTTGTTTCTTTTTCCTTGAGTCTCAGAATAAAGAAGGGGGGAACGGAGCCTTTAAATATTTAATATGGGGCATGAAATATGGATCGCCAGTCATTCTCCGCCGAACCAACTGGTAAACTTTTAGCAGGACACAACACACGCTGTCACGAGATGGCGAGAGGGAGGGAACAAGGGGAGAGCGAGGAAGAGGAGGAGAGGGAGCGGGACATTGAAAACACTGAGAGAGAGAGAGAGTACACCGTGACCTCTGACACTAACGAAGATGAGACAGAGAGAGAGAGAGAGATAGAGAAGGGGGAAAGACAGAGAGAAAAAGGAGGTGATAGAGGGGGGAAGGGGCAAGGCCAGAAGAAGCATAGAGGACAAAGAATGAAGGAAAGAGAGAGAGAGAGAGAGAGATGATGGAAGGGTTTGCACAGAGGAACAGATGGATGTGAAGGCTTATCACCGTTGCACTGTCACAGACCCAAAGAGCCCAGAGCTCAGTACTCCCACTGAGGAGGAGAGAGCCAGGTGAATGATACCTCATACAGCATCATGGGAAGCATGAAATGAAATGATTTTCAGTCTAAACTCAAATAAAAATGTGTGAATAACGTAGCAGGACTGTAATCTATAAAACAGTTTTTTTTTATTTCAAAGAAAATTTACAATTCTTTTATGTGCACACCAGCAGGTGCTTCCAGCAGCTCAGTGGACACGCGCATCAAGTATTCATGACCCCTGTACTTCAAACGGCCTGCATACTTGGAGGGGTTAACATTCCAGAGAACGGGCGCTGAGTTAGTGAAGCGAGGCAGATTCCCACTAATAACTTTGTTGTGGAGGACTGCCTCCGTCCACCTCAGCATATAGTAACCAGGAGCAATCTTCTCATCTTTCCTATCAACTGGGGCTATTTGAATTTCTCATGGCGTAGCATGTTGTGGTGCTGGGTTATGCATTAAGTGCACACGGGACGGCTTGCAAGAATGCAGGGCTCGTGGCGCTGGAGCTCCACCACCTGTCAGAACTTCAAACACCTGTCAGACATAGGTGGAAGGTGGGGTGGGGGTGGAGGGTGGATGGAGCCTGAGACATGGAAGGTGAGTTTGGGGTGCGGTGGGGGTGGGTGTGGACGGAGCCTGAGACATGGGTGGAAGGTGGGGTGGGGTGCGGTGGGGGTGGAAGGTGGATGTTAGTAGGTGAGGACAGTTGAGGGAAGGACAGAGCAGTGTAATGAGGGCTTTAGCTCTGCTCATGCTGTAATAAAGAGGAAGTGTGTATGTGTGTGCGTGTATGTGTGTGCGTATATGTGTGTGCGTGTGTGTGTATGCGTGTATGTTTGTGCGTGTGTGTGTGTGTGTGTGCGTGAGCGCGCACATCTGCGTATGTGTGTGTTAAAACATTGATAGACAGATTTTACTCATTCCTCATCACATTACCATTTGTGAAGGATGCGTTATCATTATTAGTCTGTGTGTGTGTGACCTATCACCGGGTTATATGTTTGCCAACCCCCATGGACTAATCCGATCTCCATTTCTCCATCTGATAATCATACTCATAAATCGACCATCTCAGCCATATCCTGTGCCCCTTTTGACTCTTTTTGGCTGTGTGTGTGTGTGTGTGTGTGTGTGTGTGTGTGTGTGTGTGTGTGTGTGTGTGTGTGTGTGTGTGAGTGTGTGTGTGTGTGTGTGTGAGAGTGTGTGTGTGAGTGTGTGTGTGTGTGTGTGTGTGTGTGTGTGTGTCTCTGTGTGTGAACCGACCCCTTTGATACATTCCTTTGAGCCTTAGCATACGTGCGCTTTCTGCATCCCCCCTCCCCACCCCCCTTGAGCTTGGTGTGTGCATGTATGTGCTGTGGTGTGAGTGTGATTGTGTGTGTGTGTGTGTGTGTGTGTGTGTGTGTGTGTGTGTGTGTGTGTGTGTGTGTGTGTCTCCCAGGAGAGTTAGAGGGGCTTTAACAGCCTGAGGGGGCTCATATATCCCCACACTAAAGCCTGGAGCATGTCATCTTTATTTATATACTCATTTACCCGTTTGTCTCCGAAGAACCCTGTTAGCTGCCTGCTGCCAGCACATAAATATTTCCCCCAAATTGATTCCATAAAAGGTACCACCCCGAATCCTCCTCTCCATGACTTGCTCAGACTAGCATGCATTATTAAATTAACTTCAAAATAAGTGCAGACACTTGTGTGTGGTTAGTCTACATTAACTGGAAAAATTAAGAAAAAAAAAGATTTAGAGGAAAACATCGATTTACTCGGAGACTGAGATGAATGTAATACGCCGTTTGTATTTTCCCACCTCAAGTATCTTCATCAGAATTTGGAGAGATTTTGGTAATTGTTACAACATCTTGGCATCTTACTGTGATAGTTCCTTTAATTACAGGAGTTTGTTTCAGTCTGTGGTTCCTGGCATGAGGTGCTGTGTTGAGCTGTGTTCGTCATCAGTGGGAGACTGTGGTAGTGCTGTGTGTACTACATTAGCTGGGGTGTCTGTGATGCTGCTGGATGCTCGTCTGCTTTATTGCGCCTGGGTGAGCTCACTCAGCCTTGGCCTACTTGCCACCATCAGCCATCCGTCAGCGAGACAGTGGGCTGAGGCGGAGTGAGGGAGGGAAGAGAGAGAGACAGAGAGAGAAAGGAGAGGGGGAGAGGGTTAGAGGGATTGAGGGAGGGTGGAGGACAGGGACAGGGTAGGGCAAAGCTACGGGTCGTATTTTCTGGGATGAGAGAGGGATGGCAAGGAGCTGTTTTTCCTGGTAATCCTCAGACAGGGATGGGAGAAGGGAAGAGGTAGTGGTGGGGAGGGGTTGGATTGGCGGATTTTGGCCGTATCCCATCACGCTCTACTTCCCCCATGCTGCACCTCTGCGTGACCCCAGCGACCTCTCATCATCTCCCCCACTCCCCTGCCTGTCAGAAGAGAGCCAAATGGCTGTCACTGGGAGCCCCTGCACCGGTAGGAGATCCATATGGCCACTGTCATGAGAATAAGAAGAGTAATGATAAGGGCTGTCCAGGCACATTACAGCTGCATGGCAGTAACATGTATTGATCTTGTATCTGAGAATGCCACCTGAGAGAGACTCTGGATCAATCTGTCAGATATTCTCATGTGTTCCGCGATGTTCTAGTGTGTTCCTATTGAAGAACATCCTTAACCGCGGTATTATCACTGAAATAATGCTATTGTGTCTTGCTCCGCATTTGTTTTAACTTACGTTCTTGAAACATCGTGGCGCAACGCACGAGCTGTGATTGAAGCTATTTTGTGTCTTTTTTCTTTTTTCTTAGCTTTTCTGGGTGACAAAATGGGTTACTCCTGAGAGAACATGGGAGGGAGGGTAAGCTTTGGGAGTGGGGGAAACTAAAATGGCAGATGCTGGCTGCTGTGTTGGTGAGCAGGTGTTTCATATGTTCACTCCATGTGTTAGCTTGCAATATACAGAATGTCTAGCCTGCAGCACCGGACAGAAATAGGACCAACAGCCTGGCAATGAGCTGCTAAGAAACCAAAAGGGAGTAGCAAGTTCAAATGAAGGGGAGGAATATCCACTTCCAAACAGAGAGAAAGAGAGAAAGGGAAAAAAAATAGATTGAGAGAAAAAACTCTCTTTGGCCCTAACGATAACATTTGTAACCATTTTTGACAAAGGTTACTCCTCTTCATCTTCCTTTTCTCTCGCCTTGGCTTCCCCCATTTTGACAGGAATGAAGTTCTAATAAGGAATTGATTCTTTTTTTCTAAGGGGAGAGCCGTTAAGCATGTGACCTTTTAACCCCTGAGCTCATTGGCGGTGCTGCGTGAGATGGTGCTCATCCCTGCAAAATCGATGGAACAGACGGATGGCCTGACCATATTTGAGCTAATTTCAGATGTGTGTGTGTGTGTGTGTGTAAGTGTGTGTGTGAGAGTATGAGTGGACCCCAGTGGCTCATGAATACATCAACAGCCTGGCCGCCTGGCTGAGGATGGCGCTCTCCCAACCTGATGATGGGAAAGACGGAGTGCGACATTTTCCCACTTCAGTGCAATGGTGTGGAAAACAGGAAAAAGAGGCCAGCCCTCCACGTCTATCGGCTGTGCAGAGCTGTCACCGGCTGCCTGGAAAAGAGATAGGAGAGGAGTCCTTCTGCATGTCCCTGTTGTGTGCACACACACACTCGCTCTCACACACACACACACACACACACACACTCGTTCTCTCACACACACACACACTCACACAAACACACACACACACACACACACACACACACACACACACACACACACACACACACAATCACACACACACACACAGTCACACACTCACAGCATTACAGCTATGCATAATTCAGTGTCATTCACTTTTTCTTTCACTCTCTCCATCTTTGTTACACACACACACACTCACACACACACACACACACACACACTATTGCCCTGCTGTTTAGTTGATCTCACTCCACCTGCCATGTGGCTCATCCTTGGGCCATATGAGGGAGTGGAGCTAGGCTGAGATCTGGCGCTCTCTCTCTGGTAACCCTGGGCCTGGAGGCCTCTGCTGGACGTGGCTGAGGGCCTGATGGTTTATACGGCCCTGGAAGGCCCTGGGGCTCAAGCGTCAGCTCAGAGGAGCAGATGGGGGATTGGGGAGGGCTGGCTGGGTGTGGTCTGCTGCCTCCGTGACCTTGTTGAGATTCCACCACTGAATCTGGCAGAGGAACTCTTGTTATTGCAAGGTTTTGCAAGACCATTCAGTACCCCTACTGAGCTCCCTCTCCTCCTGCCACATCCCTTTAGCCAGTCTTCCCATCCCACATATTCACTGTATACAAGTGGACAATCACCTAATTGGATGTATATTTGTATGGGACACGAACATGATATTGACACATCATTCATTACCATCTCAGACCTCTCCTAGATCTCTCACCTTGCGTGTCTAAAGTGGACCACAGTGACTCGGCTGGTACACCAAGCAGAACCAGTACCACACTTCATTGGGATTCTGAAACCACTTCTGGATCCTACTGTAGGGTGCCCCTGTAGTTCCTTGTGACACCCCTGAGTCTTTCTGCCTCTCAGGCGTAGAGCCGTGGCCCAACACGGCATGGGTCAGCAGGGCTGCAGTGGCACTGTGCTCTGCAATCAGGTGGCAGGGAGTTGTTCATAGCTTGTTGAATAGCCTTGAGTACCTCTGTTTGTACGTGTGTGCGTGCGTGCGTGTGTTTTGTGTATATGTGTGTGTGTGTGTGTGTGTAGGTGTGTGTGTGTGTGTGTGTGTGTCTCTGTGACCAAGAGAGAGAGGTCTTGCCAGGCCTGGAGGGGGCCTGCTCTCTCATCAGTGGCACCATAAACCCATTGCTGCCCGCTGCTGCTGCCGCTGCCGCTGCTGCCCTCTGCCTGCTCAAATGATGATGAGCTCCCTTTCCAGCCGCTCCTGATTAGAAACGCTGTCTAATTGCGTGGAAAGTTTCCATGCTGCGCAAAACAAATGAGCAATCTCTCCCTTGCTCTTCTCCTAACCCTTGTGCTCTCTCTCACTCGTGCTCCCTCTCTCTAGCTTTCTTTTCTCTCTCTCTCTCTCTTTCTGTCTGAAGGGGGAGCAGCTTGTGTAACAGGATAATTAATGGGAAGTTCATTTCTCATGTCTAATTACATTCTTGGATATTTAGTGATCACAAAGCTGGTTATGATGAGAAACAAATTGTTTCCAAACAGGGAGAATAAACAACACACACACACACACACACACACACACACACACACACACACACACACACACACACACGGACACGCACGCACACACACGCACACACACAGATCCTCTCTCACTCTCACTCTTTTCTTTCTCCTAGCTATTTGTGTCTCATTCCTTTGTCTCTCTTTGCTTTCGGTGACTAGGATTAGGCAGTCTTTTTCCACTCATTCATGGCTGGCTGCATTGATCTCCTTGCCTTCTCTTCCATATCTCTCACTAGCACTCCATTTTGACCATTTGGCTGGTAGTGCGTAGCAGTGATACAGTGCTGTTTATTTCATTATTTCTCTCTATTTCATGCATTAGCCTAAGACAGCTTTTTATGCACCAGATCCAAAATGGAGGCTCTGCAAAACCATGTGCATTTTTCCATAAAGGATAAATTAGCCCCAGACAAACACATATAAATGTCAGAGACCTAAACTTAAACATTATATATATAAACATATATATAAATACATACACACAGAGAAAAACATCACCACGCAGCCCTAAAGCCCCAAAACCTATTTGCACCTGTGGACACTCTACATCCCACTGAAAAGGTCCCTTTTTCCTTCTCCAGGCTAGTGAGTAGGCCGTTTGGTGCCCGGTAGTCATTAACAGACGGTCGTTAGCGACTTGCCTAATTAAACTCATTTACGGGCCCTGCTAATCTGACGGGGTGACCTTGATTCAGTGTCTGGGTGCTGTTTATGCCTGCACATCTGAGTGCGTCTGTCTGTGTGTGGTTTGGATGCTCACCAAAGGGACATCTCACTTATGGTCATCGCACTACATTTGCGTTGATTAGTTTCCTTGCAAAACCGAATTTCTGCAGTATAAAGCTTTTCGCTGATACACATATAAAAATGCTTGCCACACGACTACAACTTATATTACAACTATTAAATGTGCACTTAGTAATACGCCACTATTAAGGATATACTATTTGACCTGGTATAAGACCAGTTGGGTTCTATGTCTGTCGTAGACTCTAAAGCAATAGTAATTGAAGTGATGTCTCGCCCCTTTTTCATAATGGGCAATTCTGCAATACTGATTTTACTGTAGCTGACCATAAAGAAGTCTACTGCAGACAGTTAGTCACCATGAAAGACACAGAGTCTAGGGAGAGGTAATGAAATCTGGAGTTGAAGTCTCCGGTCTCATCCTTCGCTGCCGGTAGTATTTCAGAGTAACGTCCCTGTCGGAGAGGAGGTCGAGTGTAAATCTGGGAAAGTCGTGGAAGACGAGCAGCAACCGCCAGCATGGGTGTTTGACAGTGGCAGATTAACGAACCATGGCCTTGTCAGCATCAGTGTATGTGTATGTGTGTGTGTGTGTGTGTGTATGTGTGTGTGTGTGTGTGTGTGTGTGTGTGAAAGAGAGAGAGAAAGAAAGACAGAACGAGCTTCAATGTATCTCATGATTCCATACCACCTGAGGCATATATTTAATAAGAGACCCAAATACCCATAATATGCACAGACACACACATGTGCATACACACACACACACACACACACACACACACACACACACACATACGTACACACTTCCATATATTATTTAATGTGATGCTGTTGATATGGCAACATGTTCCTCGGTTAGGCTTACTCCAAAGAGATGTTTCTTTATCTACTGATCTTGCTCAGGAGGAAGGGGGAGGAGAAAGAGATGCAGGTCTCGGATGAGAGAAGAAAGCAAAACCTTACAAAGAACCACACAAAGAAATATATATTTATAAACGCATATAGGCACACTCCACTCCGCCATGGACTCAATAAAAACACATCACAGGAGTAAGAAGAGTGAGATAGACAAGGTGCAAAGCGATGCAGCACTGCAGAAATTTAAAGGATGGAGAAATATGAAATAAAGAGTGAGTGACAGGAAAAAAAACAGCATGGTTTACTTAGGTTATATATATATACATTGAGATGGGTGTCAAAGTAAAGTTATATGGAGTGGTGATGGCAGTTGGCATACCATAATGGCAGGTGCAACCGAGCATTACTATCCCTATGGAGTCATGGGGTAAAGTAGAGGCAGATGGATGAGTTGCGATAACCTCATCAAGAACGACAGGAGGAGAAAGGGATATGGAGTCATCCCGAGATGGAGAGGAGAAGACCACACGCACAAAAAAGCTGAAATAAATGAGTGACTGATGGAGCGATTCAGGAAAGGTGGGGGGCGTTCGATGGGGGAGCACAAAGAGAGAGGAAACCATCCAAAATGGAGTCAATGGCCATTCAAGGCAAGGACAGCTGAGAGGGGAGGGGGAGAAAGGAGGTGTGAGTGGAGATGAATGGATGTATGATAGGGGGAAGAGAGGAGCAGGGTGACGTGGGGGTGGGAAGGGAGGGGGGAAAGGTCAATCTCGGCCCACATTGTGGTTGGCAGGGGGGATGCGTCTGTGACCTCCATGACCTCCATGTTGCTGTGGATGCGTTGGTGCTGTGTCTTTGCTAGTGTGAGTGTGAGTGTGTGTGTGTGTGTGTGTGTGTGTGTGTGTGTGTGTGTGTGTGTGTGCGCGTGTGCGTGTGTGTGTGTGTGTGTGTGGTGCTAGGAGAGATGCCTGCTGCGGTGAGTTCAGTGTTGAAGGATAAGTGTTTTGAATGTGGTGTAATTAGATGCCCTTACGAACTCTGATGATAATGATTCATAACCAGCATCTGGTTTTTGTGTTGTTCCCCCTCTCTCCTCTCTTTC